>NC_134894.1:57425404-57517904 GCF_041734735.1 Babylonia areolata
AAAGCGGTTCACTTTTTGGGGGACATCCGATATATATTTTGTATCTGTATACCTTTGTCCGAATAAAAAAAAAATATTAAAAAAAAATGTTGGGAAAAAAGAGTGGTCGATCTGAGCGGGTACCTACCTCTACACTGAACAGTGGTTGCCCTCACTCAGTCACTATCACATTATCTACTGGTATTAGGGTCTCAAACTACGGACTTATGAAAGTCTATAGATCGAATTCCGTGGTCTAAAACGGGCACGTCACACTGTGACTGTGTGCAACCCGTAGTGCCAGTTTGTGCACCATGTGCTCAGTGCAAAGGATTAACTCTTTCACCACCAAGTTTCTGTGTGAAAACAGCATAATGGACTTGTTCACTTCAAACTGGGCCAGGAAGCAAATGTTAGTCACTGTTCTATTGGTGGGGAAACTGGCTGCAGCTGTCAAGCTTGTTACATTGTGAAAAATGGTCTTGTTGACATGACTCTTGATGTCGACTAAGTCGCCAATGGCGCTGCACTGTCAAGTCAACTACAGTCCTCTACGGCAGTGAAAGAGTTAATGCTACGTCAGCAAAGAAACGCTGGCATTTGTTGAATTATGCAAACAATCACACATGCGCGCTTGCTTGCGTCAAATCACACACACACACAACTTCCAAAAACACAGAATCATATCATAATCACGCACACACACGTGTACGCATCTATCTCCTTATCTTTCTTAATGTTTTTTCGTGCCTTGTGGTACATCAGGCTGCCACTAGAGTCCTCCACAACTGCCATGCGCCAATATCTTGTGCTGTCTTAGCAAGCTGTCCCCAAGGGGCGGGTCCCTAGCCATTCCCCTTCATTTCCTTTTCACCATTGTGCAAGTACACAACTGTCAAAGTCTCGAATCACACATTCGTTAACCCTTTCCATACGAACGGCGAAAGAGACGACGTTAACAGCGTTTCACCCCAATTACCATCATCAAAATATTGCAAGTGGAAGGCTCTTATACTGAAAACGTGAATGTTGACAATAATACCACAATTCTGACGGCGGAAGCTAAAGGTTGGGTCATTGAGACACCCACTGGACATCCGAGGGGTCTGTGTAGAGGAGAAGAGAAGACTGGCCGTACTGAGTGAATTGATTTCTTTCAAGCTGCATGTGTATATATGCACGAGCGCGTATATACTGGATATGCAAACTGCATTAAGAAATTGTAATTCTGTAATGTTGTGACCCTGGGCTTCAAGGTCCGAAGGTTAAAGAAAAAGGCATAAGAATATTCTAAGATTCCAGTATTTAAATGAATATCGGTAACATTACTTGAAGCGCATAATCGTCACTGCACTTTGTGTGTGTATGTGTGTTTACACGTGCATGTTTGTGTGTGTGTGTGTGTGTGTGTGTGAGTGTGTGTGCGTGTGTGTGAAACTTGACTGAATGACACGGGAAACGAAGTGATGAGCGCCTAAAGACAGCACAAAGTCAGCTCGACCCACGTGGGCAGCCTGTTGTGCAAATGACTTGTGTTTTTAAAGGACTTAGAATTTGGTCTCTCGACAGAGGACAGATGTTACTTTGGTATCCATATCAACGACAATCAATTACTTTGCTCTTTACTAGTTCTGTTGTCACACATTTCAATACATTACCAAAAGAACTTTCTTTAAGGTGGGTTGTTTGTTTGTATTATTCAGTACATGCTGGTTTCAATGACTGAAGTTGTGTACATGCTGGCACAGTGTGAGTGAGTGAGTGAGTGAGTGTGTGTGTGAGTGTGAGTGTGTGTGTGTGTGTGTGTGTGAGAGAGAGAGAGAGAGAGAGAGAGAGAGAGAGAGAGAGAGAGAATAACACAAGTGAAGCAAATGACGAAATGACTTGATTTTTCTAAAATAAGCATGGCACGTTTGCAGTCTCTCTACATGTTTTTCTCATCTGCAGATGATAAATTAACTGAAGTTAAATTTGCGGATCAAATGTACAAAAGTCACCACTCTATTCTCACACACCTGTCTTGCTCTTCATCCTCTCAAAAAAAAACAAACAACAAAAAAAACCCCAACAAAATCACAACAGAAACATATTTCTTCATCTTTTATTTCCTCCTTTGTACATATCAAGACAAAATGAGCGTAATGTGCAGTTCAGAAAATAAAACATTTCTTTTTTTCATTTGCCATCACGTATAAAGTTTCAATTAAAAAAAAAAAAAGAAAAAAAAAAAGTGAACTAAGAAGAAACTATAGTAAGTGTATGACAAAATGTATGATACAAAAACCCTATCACAATATTTGTCTCCTCCATCTCTGCCAATATAAAGTGCTGCTAATTCACAATAAACGGAAGATAAAACAAATCCAATTTCATTTGATCTTCTCAGAGCAGAACATATATCAAGGAATGAGTTCATTATCACTGATAGAATATGATGGGACAATTTGCTGAATCATAAAATTGTAATCAAACTTGTCCCAAACCAAGTCTTCAAGGTTTAGTTACTAGTAGGTCCTTGCCTAAGCCGAACAGAAAAGCGTATATGAGAATATTGTCATATTATTGAATCTTTTCTATTCACATCAATGTTGGTTGTTTGCTGGTTTTATTTTGTTTAGCTGCAATAGTTACAAAATCCTTTAGGAAAAACCAAAGCAAAACACAAAAAGAACACCAACTTAAATGCCATTCAGTTAGCTGGGCAAAAAACATGACTACAAACATCAATATTTTGCACAACTTCTATAGAATTTTGTGAAAACCTTAACAAAATCCTCCAGTCCAAATCAAGGAACTTATTTCATATATCTTGAAATCATTTCATATTTGATTGAATGAAACAATTCTGAGACTTTAACTACTTGCACAATAAAATATAACTAGAAGACCTCCACAATTAGTTTTGAATTCATGCACAACTGACCTACCAGCCTTTGAGTTTGCATGTGTTGGAATGCAGGCATTTTCCAGTATGCTGTTCCGCATGTGTGTATACCTTTGTTCTTCTATGTCTATGTGTGCATACACAATTAAAACCATAAAAAGGAACATGTCAACGTTTCATTTAGTAATTATGAATCATATACATTTTTTCCTCAACAAAAAAAAGAAGAAAAAAAATCAATAAAAAGAGTGAAGGCTGCCATGATTCCATCCAGAGACAGTCCACATCAATCTACCGACACTGGTTAAAGGTTAAAGGTCTCTGAGCCTTTTCTGGCCATTGCAGCAGTGAAGTCATATCCACTGTGTGGAACGTAGGAAGGTGGGGCCCAATCCTCTCCTTCCACCATTTTAACCTTCCCAAACTGAAGTCGGGTACCCATTCACACATAAGTGGAGGAATTCTGAGTAAAGTGCCGAACTGGGGACTCCAAAATGATCCCTTACCGATGCTGGTCACTGGTACTAAATCACTACCAGTACCAGCACAAAAGTGGAGGGGGAAAATCAACATGAACACTAAGATGTGAGTAAAGGGTGAACAAATATTTTTCAAATATTTCATTTTATGATGGTAGGTGATGATGAGAAAGAATTATCACACTTGTCTGAATCACAAATTTCATATGTTTCATCTTAATGTCCGAAGCTTGTATTTGGTCCATCGGTCCCTGACTGTGGTCCAAGGCACACCAGCGCATCTGGCTGACTGTCTAATTGAGTGCCCTTGGCACACTAATTCCAGAGCTATCTGCATGGCTGAGTCTGAGTAACTGTTACATGACTGTCTGTATCGGTCGTTTGCCTGGAAGCTGGGAAAATCCCCTTCAAAAGATCCCTGTTTGTGTGCTGAGAGAGAAAAACCTGGTCCACCTGGGCCAACTGGAACACAGAAACACCACCCATCTTTGATTTGTGGAAGTGAATGCCACTCACACATGCATCTTCATACACTGATGCTCAAACATGGTGTTTTCATTCAACTCACACACACACACACACAACACACACCACCACACAAGTCCTCACACACAGAGCAATGGGTATGATGATGAATGCAAAGTTGATAAGTACAGGTAGTTGACTGATTGATTGATATGGATTGATATAGTGCCCATCCTTGGTCAGAGACCAAGCTCTAAGTGCTTTACAAACACGGGGTCATTTGCACAACAGGCTGCCTACCTGAGCAGAGCTGACTGACGGCTGCCACTGGGCACTCATCATTCGTTTCCTGTGTCATTCAGTCAGATTTCAGGCACGCACTCATACACACTCAGACAGACATGTAACATCTTATGTTTATGACCGTTTTGGGTTTTTTTGGGTTTTTTTTTTACCCCGCCATGTAGATAGCGAGTCATACTGAGCAACTGATAAAAAGTGGATGCACACTACTTGAAACGGGAAGTCCATCAGACTTCAAGGTCAGAGTTGTGCATGAATTCATCACCTTTTAAAAACAGCTGATTTTCCATGTCCAATAAGATCACATCATTTATAGCCCATCTGATTACTAAGGCCACCTCATGGTTTCCGATACACTTAAAAAAAGAACTAAAATTAAAACTTAAACAAAAAAAAAAAAACAACCGGCACACTAACAATCTTCCCCAACTAAAAAGCACAAACAGAAACAATTGCATTTTTTAAGAAAGCCAAAGCTAATATTTTGTGATGGGTGAAGAAGAACGAGCTCAATTACTGCTGCAGAACATTACACCACAATGAAATATAATAAAGATGCCTAGAGATGAGAATATTCACAAGAACACATAGAAGACTCTCAATTAAAAGGGGATAGGAGGAATTAAAACCTTTAAGTTTAATGTTGTGTTACGACATTTTTCTTGCTAGGTATTCAACACGCATTTTAACATCCAGTACAATGTGTGTGTGGGATATCCTTGCTGATGAGATTTCAAAACATACATACTATTCACATAATACAGATGCCGAGAGTCAAGAATATTCACAGGAACAAAGAGAAGACACTCCTCATTCAAATAACTCTAAACTGAAAGGGGATAGGAGGAATTAAAATGGGCGCAATAGCCCAGTGGTTTAAGCACTGGACTTTCAATCTGAGGGTCCCAGATTTGAATCATGGTAACGGCGCCTAGTAGGTAAAGGGTGGAGATTTTTCCGATCTCCCAAGTCAGTATATCTGCAGACCTGCTAGTGCCTGAACCCCCTTCAAGTGTATACGCACACAGAAGATCAAATACACACGTTAAAGATCCTGTAATCCATATCAGTGTTCGGTGGGTTATGGAGACACGAAAATACCCAGCATGCATGAACCACGGCAGAGTCATCAGCAAGTCGATGTTGGTCATGTAACGGAAAGAAGAAGAAGAAGAAGAAGAAGAGGAAGAAGAAGAAAACCATTGAGTTTAATGTTGTGTTGACATTTTTCTTGCAGTACCCATCAGGGGTAGGTGCAGGATTTAAACATCCATGTTTGGATACCCTATCAAATGCTGACAGACATACATCTTTAATGTAAATATTTGATCTTATACTTTAAGTATACACACAAAGGAAATTCAGATATCACACATGTTGACCTTGAAGAATGGAATAGATAAAAAAAAAAAATCTGATCAGAACAGCTAGGATTCTGACCAATGAGCTTTCAAGATGTAAACTAAGACTTTCACCAACTGGTTATCGTGCCTGTCATTTGCTGTTCACAATGACCATACTACCCAAGGAGATGAAAATGATAAAGCAATTACATTCTTTAACAATAAAAAAAATCTAAATTACTGAAAAAGTAAGGACAGGACATTGAGAGAGAGAGAGAGAGAGAGAGAGAGAGAGAAGAGAGAGAGAGAGAGAGAGAGAGAGAGAGAGAGAGAGAGAGAGAGAGAGAGAGAACTGCAAAATCATGAAATGTCTGGATTACAAACCCAAAATAACATACAAAATGTACAAACACAGAATATGAATGGCAATGAAAGGGTAAAATGATACACACAAGTACATACTAGTAAATATCAATTTTGTATAAAAAAAACAACAACAACACACATACCAACCATATTACAAATGATTTTTAATATTTTCAAATTAACGTCATCTAAATCCCAAGGAAATAATGTATACAAAAATTTATATCTGACAAAGACACAGATTTATGTCTGACAAAGACAGATGAGCAATAAAGTGCACAAAAGTAAACAAAAAGGTTGGGTTTTTTTTTTGTTTTTTAAACAAAAAAAGACAAGACACCCCTCTCCACATATCATCAATTCAGAAAAATGGATGGTCAAACCATACATTTTTCACCACATGTGCCGGAACAAAACAAACACTATGAAAGAAAGGTCACACATAAGAGCTGTTATAAAAAATATCAATCATGTGAAGGCCCAAACTGTTTCAACTATGCACTGACCATCACCAAAAACTAGCACACTTCCTCTTTAACAAACCTGATACCATCCCACACTGGACTCCGTTATAACGACCAAGCAGACAGGGCAGCAAAAAGGGGAGCAAAAAATCATATAGATAGTATAAAAGTATATTGCCCATTGTCATACAAGGAAATAAGCAATATACTAGAAAGAGACTTTTATAGGTGCTTGAATTCAAGTCTAAAACCTCGTCAGTTGACTCTCTCAGACTTTGGTCCGATTCGCAGACCAATTCGGAGTTTAGCTCTCAGACTATTATCAAATTCATTACGGACCAAGTATTGTTCTAATGTCAAGTGCATATGCTTTAGTAACCTGACAATTGAGCATATAATTTTTCACTGTAGTTTGATGAAGCCTTTTGTACACGAAAGTGTGTCTTCACAAGTGACTGAGAACGTTGATGTTTTTGACTTTTTGCATTCATTATTAGTTGTTTCGCTTGTCAGTTTAACGACTTCTCTTTTACGAAGTCCTTTAAGTAATTTCCTGTAACTGTATTTAGAGTTGTTTTGTTGTTGTTGTTTTTTTTTTCTTCCAAATTTCACCCACATTTTTACCCTCATTTGCCCAGTTTCTCCCAACCCTCCATTCATCCACATCTCCCACCCCTTCTAACCGATAATACTCAGACGTATTCATAAATACTTTAACAAAATGTCTTCAATCACCGATATCTGTGAATTCCTCCTACAAACCTGAGATGGTCATTCAGACGAGTGCTCTTTCAGTATCAATTCAAAGGACCATCTCAATGTGATATCACCACCAATGACAACTGCCCTGACTGAAATCCTCAGACTGTAGTCCAGACCTTGCTCCTGAAGGATCTGCAGTAACCTTCACTGCAATGACTGGGTTGTCAATGTCAGGAGTGATGAAAGGAAACTTTAATCACCGTCATGCAGAAATTCAAAGATCCAACGTTATGAACTTGTGATCTTTATATCAAAGTCATGGTGACATGTTAGTTTCAGCAATTATTTAAAGTTAATGAGTTGCGCAAGTTGCATCAAAATAAGAAAAACAAGAGAGGCAAGGCCTTCAAGACTCACTTGTGACTGAGAGTAAAACACACAAGCTTTTTATGTTTTGAGTATAATTACAAAATGTAATGTTTAAGATGAGAAAGATCAGTTTAAAGCAAATTAACTCCCCTAGCATTAATTACAGAGTAATTTCCCTTTTTTACTATCTGCACCAAAACGTTTGCAAAATAAATAAAACTTCCATGCTTAGCAAAAGAAGTTCCTGTTTGAACAAAAAATGATAATAATGACTGTTCTTGTTGTTGGGTCAGAATATCAGATCAAAGTGCCAAGTTTAGAGAATACAAAAAATATAAATATAACAGTAAATGCAGTTTGCATATAATTAGGCTTCATTATTTATTTTTTTGTGCCCATCCCAGAGGTGCAATATTGTTTTGAACAAGATGACTGGAAAGAACTGAATTTTTCCTATTTTTATGCCTAATTTGGTGTCAACTGACAAAGTATTTGCAGAGACAATGTCAATGTTAAAGTTTACCACGGACACACAGACACACACACAGACAACCGAACACCGGGTTAAAACATACTTTGTTTACACAAGTGAGTCAAAAATTGCTTAACTCATTAAGCTCTGTGCCCAAGCACTGCTCTCGCATCAAAATTTGTCTCATTAATATGTTTTTCACGTTCCTACACATGATTAAACCACAAGGAAAGGGGGCTGAACAGTACTTCCAGAAAATCCACACTTAATCTAGAAGAAAAACAGTATATTTTCCGCAATTTTTCTGCATCAATATGGCGCAGAAGCCTGCCATAGCTGTAAACTCCCCAGGGTTGAATGGGTTAAGCACTACTGTCGTAAAGAGCTCATAATAAAAAAAGAAGAAGAAATCTTTGAAAGAGCACACAGCAATGCATATGTAGGTCATATTGTAAGGAAGTAAAAAATGACGGGCGCAACAGCTGAATGGTAAGCGTTGGGCTTTCAGTCTGAGGGTCCCGGGTTCGAATCATGGTGACGCCACCTGGTGGGTAAACTGTAAAAGGGTGGAGATTTTTGCGATTTCCCAGGTCAACATATGTACAGACCTGCCAGTGCCTGAAACTCCTTCGTGTGTATATGCAAGCAGATGATCAAATACGCACATTGAAGATCCTGTAATCCATGTCAGTGTTCGGTGGGTTATGGAAACAAGAACATACCCAGCTGCACACCCCCGAAAGCGGAGTATGGCTGCGTACATGGCGGGGTAAAAGCCCATTTGTGTATATACAAGTGAACGTGGGAATTGCAGCCCATGAATGAAGGAGAAGAAGAAGAAGAAGGAGGTCAACTAAATGGCACAAAATAAAATTGGCACACATACTGTTTTCTTCACTCTAATCTTGAACCATGGTCATGGCAATTCTGATAAAAAAAAGAAGAAATTTTCCACAGATATTCCAATTGTGTACCATTTCTATTCAAAGTGCACTGGCAAACAGATCCAAACACACAAAAATGCCTGTCCAATAATGAAACGTGCATACATGTCAATCAAACTTATTCTCAGGTGAAGGAAATCGCGGTCTTTACTTTCTCCTGTGAGATTGAAGACCCAACTCTTAATCAAAGCAAAGGTTTTTAATGCCGGCATCCCATACAAAGCAGGAAACCACAAGCAAGATCTTCTTTCATTCATCCTTTTTTCCCTCCTGACCATCAGTAACAATCATTTAATCATCCCCCCATTCCCCTGCTTTTTTTTTTCTTTCTGTCAGAAATCGGGAGACCAAGAAAAAGAAGTTGACATTATACTGCTTATATAACTGGATAACAGTTTCAGTCAAGGACACACACACACACACACACACACAAAGATATGACAATACCTTCTTCTATTTCAAGTGGGAAAGCTTCCAAAGAAAAGTCTACAAAAAAGAGCAATTACAGATGTAATCAAAGCATCAAAGTTACAACTACAATAAAGAGCAATTGCAGAAGGAATTACAGCATCTAAGTTACAACTACAAAACAGATAAATTCTTCCACAAAATCTGCCATATCAGTTATTACAAAAACGACATATCAATTAAAAAAAAAAAAAAACATAAAAAGAGGGCACCTTTTTCACTGCCACAAGGAAAGCCCCTAAAAAAAAGTCTGCTACGATAAGCAAATAAAAGCAGTTACAGAAATATTCATTGCATACAAGTTTGAGGCTGCGATGTAAAAATTTCAACAAAGACAGTCATACAAACAAAATTCACATCTCAATCATTCAGTGACACATTAACTAGTTCAAAATGCAGTATTGCTGGTATAGACAATGCAGTAAACATCAATAGCAAAAGGTATCAATACACACTGAATGAACGCATGGGTAAACCACAGTTCTCATACAATATCAAAATACCCTCTAGGGGCGAGAAAAAATACAAGAAAAGACCATCACTAGCACAGAAGATGAAAGCACAGATTGTTTTGCCTGACATTAAACTTTTGCTTAACATTAAAGAAGTGAATTTAAATACACCAAAATTTCATTTGATATTCAAAGCGCACATTTCATTTGACATTTTCAGTGAAATAACAAATGAATTGAATGCAAAAATTTGATTTATTTTGAAATCATTCCACTTACATTTCAGACTGAAGGAAAAACAGTTCCTCCGTGTATGACCTAAGTTACACTAAAATAAATTCCTTTTCAAGCACTTTACAACCTAATCTGACATTACATCACACTGAAGTATATGTTCACAGTTGTAAAACAGGAACTGCTTCATGTCCGTTAATAAAATATAACAAAATAATATTTCTATTGTCATGATTCAGTTCATAGCCCAAGTAACAGGGGGGTACAGTGATTATAAAAAGTAAACAGTACAAGAATTTCATAATGCACACAAAAACACATATTCAACAAAAATTTTACAAACATATACAAGAACCAATCTGACCATCCAAATAATCCTAACCCTTTTTGGCCACATTCCTTTTGATCTGTCTGATAGGAGAGAAAGAGACAGACAGACAAACAGACAGAGAGAGAGAGGTGGAAGGAAGGGGTACAGGGATTTTCAGAATATTCCTCTACCTCCTCAATGACACAAAAAGCCACATTCCTCTGTGTAGAATTTTTATGACTGTTTAATTAAAACCTGGCATTCAGATAAATCAGGAAGGTCCAATGCATGCATGCAAATGTTAAGCACAAGAGTGAGAGAGAGAGAGAGAGAGAGAGAGAGAGAGAGAGAGAGTGCGCGTGTGTATGCGTCTTGTACTGTATTGCATTGTATTATATTGTATTGTGCTTCTCATTTGTCATGATAGATTTATCTGTGTGAAATCTGGAAAGCTCTCCACTGGGAGAGAGTATTGCTACACTGAGTGCACCACCTATTTTTTTTGTTTTGTTTAGTTTTTTTTTTCCCTGCCTGCAACAGTATTTGTTTCCCTATCAATGTGGATTTTTCTACAGTAGTCTGCCAGGGGCAACCCTGTTCTAGCCATTGGTTCTTTAACATGTGGAGTGATGGCCTAGAGGTAACGCGTCCGCCCAGGAAGCGAGAGAATCTGAGCGCGCTGGTTCGAATCACGGCTCAGCCGCCGATACTTTCTCCCCCTCCACTAGACCTTGAGTGGTGGTCTGGACGCTAGTCTTTCGGATGAGACGATAAACCGAGGTCCCGTGTGCAGCATGCACTTAGCGCACATAAAAGAACCCACGGCAACAAAAGGGTTGTTCCTGGCAAAATTCTGTAGAAAAATCCACTGCGATAGGAAAAACAAATAAAACTGCACGCAGGAAAAAAAAACAAAAAAAAAAGGGTGGCGCTGTAGTGTAGCGACGCGCTCTCCCTGGGGAGAGCAGCCCGAATTTCACACAGAGAAATCTGTTGTGATAAAAAGAAATACAAATACAAATGTGCTAAGTATATGCTGCCCACAGGACCTTGACTCAGGGTTCAGCCCACCACTCAAGGTCTAGTGGAGAAGGAGAAAATACTAGCGAATGTGGGCTTCGAACCTGTACACACAGATTCTCTCGCTCCCTAGATGGATGCGCTACCTCTAACGCCAACACTCCACTTGTGTGTTACAGGAAGAGTGAATAAGTAAGGGATGGGGGAAGAGGAGGGGAGAGAGACAGACAGACAGAGAGGGAGAGAAAGGCAGAAAGACAACAACAACAAAAAAAGAGTACAGAAGAGACAAAGTAAGGGCATTGCCAGCTTACCACAATGTTTTGGTGGCATTGCATACTATTCAAGTAAGAAAATGAGTATCAGAAATATGTTTACAGTAATGTTGTATGTGTTCTTTTATGTGTTTTGGGTGGGTGAAAAAAACAAAACAACAACAACAACAACAAAAAAAAAAAAACAGACAGAGAAAAAGAATGAACGAGAATTTAGGTTTTGAATATACGGATGGCAGAATGGCCTACTGCGCAAATCTGCAAATTGTCAAAATGTTAAGTAAAAGCAGCTTTAAAAGAAAGGCAAAATAACAGAATCCTGAAAACTCAGTTGCTGGACAACTGACCCACCCACAAGAGGAGGAAAAACATTATCTCATGAAGTTCTTGGACAGAAACAATTTGTGTTTTAAAAAGATGACCCCTGACTTCTGTTGCCTCTGATCCTTGCTATAGCAATAACCCCAGCATGGATTCGACACAGAAATGTAAATGACCAGAAAAAAAACAAACAAACCATAACCCCCCCCCCCCCCCCCCCAAATCCTGATACCAGCAGGTTTCTATAACATTCAAAACAAAACAAACAAAAAAATACTTTAAAAACTAACACATTTCAGCTGTACACACTGAGTTGCAAACAACTCAGATACGCTGGTGAAGTGGTTTCAGGGCTTGAGAGATGAAATGAAGTTTTCAAAATAAACTCTAATCACCTTTCAGACTCAACACTATTTCCAAGTCCAAATGATATGGTCTCCTGGCATCCTCACTGTCCACCGCAAATAAATTTCTTTACTGGTAAAACATGAACTCTCTTTATAGAAAACGAAAGAAAAAGAAACAATCTTTTAGGCAGTCTCTAACATGACCTCTCCAAACAGAAAGGTCTCAGAGTACTCTTTCCTACAATGCCAACATGAATCATCATGCATGTGTACCAGATTAAAGGCACATCTGTGTCAAGAGCAGAAACAACTGGCTACATCCAAAACTTTCTTATGAGGCAGCTCCTGCTGAACAACCATGACCACCTATAGAGAACTGGATGCCTGTATCAGTTCATCAGTAGCGCAGGGCTCATGGCATTTTATCAGAATTACCTGTATGGCATGTCTAGTAGCAAACTACTGACAATTTCAAACAGAAACGGTAAACAAGCGAAATCTGTATCTTCATTCGAAACAATATGCTTCATTTCTGTATTCTGCCCTCAGGTATGGGCAGAAAATCCAAGGTCACCACTGCACACTAACTAGTCATCAGAGACCTTCTCTATCTTCACAACAACAGTGCCAGAAAGGTCATCAAAGACTGTAACATCATCATTCTGCAAGGCTGTCTCCGAGGCTTCCTCAGACACTGGTGCAGATGTGCTGGCTTCAAGGACTGGGTCTGGCGACTCCTGTCTTTCTGTGTCACCACTTTTAATCATCAGAGCTTGTTGTATCAGAGGATGTGTTGCAGCTTTTGAAAGCTGTTCAGCAGTTCTCATGCCTTGTATTTTCATCAATGTCACTTTTGGATTGTATTTGGCAGGAATAACCTCTCTAGAGGACTCCTCAGCCGACGGGGGGGATTTCAATGCAGACTTCTCTTCCATAAGCTGCAGGTACCTGAATCGGGAAACTTTTGTTCTTTTTAATTTCCCATTCGTTGACACCGTGGAGCATCGTCCAGTATGAGTTGGGCATCCTTTGCCTGACCTGATGAAGAGACTGGCTCGTGGGATGTCAAACCTTATGGCTGCATCAATGACAGGCATGCCATTGTGGACGGCTTCAATTGCTTTTTCCATGGTCTCAGCTGTATAAGTTTGCTTGAGTCTTTTCTTGGGGTAATCTTCTCCAACATGAGTGCGCAAGAACACCTCCGAACAACGACCGCTGTGCGTCTTGCATCCATCTCTAGATCGATTGAAAAGGGTGGCTCGTGGGATTCCGTACTTCAAAGCTGCATCGATTACAGACATGCCTCCGTGGATCAGCTCAATGGCTTCGTTCATGTCCTCCACTGTGTATTCCAAATAGTTACTTTTATCCCCTGATGGCGGCACCACTCTGCGCTTTCCAGGTCTTGAAATAGCAGTGAGCAACTTGCCTCTCCGTCGTTTTCTGCCCCTCTTTGACGTTTTACCTTTCAGATTTTTAACAACTGTGTATGGAGTCTGCACACCAGCCTGCACCATTTCTGTTGCACCCTCAAACTCCACTCCTCCTCCTCTGATGTCTGGAACAAAGGAAAAACTCCAAACATTTACTTTCGAAATATACCTCACATGAAATAAAATGCTCACAAACATGACTTGTAAGTTCAGAAGATAACTCAGTGTAATAAAAAGAAGAGGATTGTGTTTTGTTTCTCTGCCAAGAGCAAGAGAACCAATCTCCTACAGGGTCTGTTCCTGTCATCCTCACCAACTGTCCACTTCCCATCAATCTTTCCAGCTCACAATCATGGAATGAAAGAGAACAGGAACTGTGAACTGGAATTATCTGTATAGACAAAACTGGAAATCTAATGAAATAGCAACATGATAATATTACCTTTTCACTTTCCTGACTGAAATATTTTCAGACAGAGCTGACAGATGATGAGACTTTTGCAGGAGATAAGTTTTTCTTGTTGTTTTTTTCCTAGATTTTTCTAGAGCTGTTATCTGCAAAGCAGTACTGGAATCAGTAGCTACTTAATCATTCACTAGACTTTTTAAATTATAATGTATATTGTATATGTATATTTCTGTTTGTTTGTCACTTTGTGTTGAGTACTGTTATCCATAGTTTTGGGTACCGCTATCAATCATGTGGTAGTATTACACTGGATCATTTCAGAATTTACTGAGCATAATCTAGAAAGAAAAAAAAGCTGATCACACCAATAACTGTCAAAAGGAAAATTAATGTCAACAATGTAGACAACAACAACAAAATATTGTGCATAAGTGGAGAGTGACATCAGTATAACATTCACCATTCCAAATAGTGTAAAAATCCTACAAAATGAAAAGTGTAATTTGTAATATCAAGTGGCTGAAATTGCTTCGACTTCAAGTGTAAATTACTGTAGTGAATGTTACACATTTCTAAATATTTTCTGTCTTTTCAAACACTGAAAATTCTATTCAAATCCAGTCTCAAGACCCACCTTTTCCCCTCCTGAATAATTCTCAACAGCTCATCCCTTTCCAGTATGAACTAAAATGACTGTTAGTGAGTGAGTGAGTTTTGATAGTTTCAGTAATTGTTGGTTGTATTTTTGATTGTGTACTATTTATGATTGTTATGACGTGTAGGTGCATGCGTGTGTGCTTTGCGTATTGTGTGTGTGTATGGATGAATAATTTTTAATATTTGGTATCTTGTGTTCAATGTGTTCTATTTGTAAATGCCTAGGGCTTATTTTCAAGATTAGGCATAAATGCTCGTAATAACAATAATAATAAAAGTATTTTGACCAGATTTGTAACCTCTGGTACATTATCCAATTTTTAGGCACCTTTATCTTTTTTGGCTTGTTTACATTCCTTTTTCAGGCTTTTGACTACCTTTGTCACAGAGAGAGAGATGGAGGCAGACAGAGAGGGAGAGAGACAGAGACACACACACACACACAGAAAGAGAGAGAGAGAGAGAGAGAGAGAACTCAGAACTCAAAACATAAGTGAAGACATGACCAACATTACAATTATTTTATATTTGTTTCTTGTCATCAACAACAGTAGTTTCTAAATTTTATGGATGTCTTGAACGCATTCAGCCCATTTCTATCTTCTTGTTACTGTACTAAAGGGGACAGGCAGGGTGTAAGCTGTCTAGCAGAAACCAATTCTTCTTCGTTCGTGGGCTGCAACTCACAGGTTCACTCGTATGTACACCAGTAGGCTTTTACATGTATGACCGTTTTTACCTCGCCATCCATGTAGGCAGACATACTCTGTTTTTGGGGGTGTGAGTGCTGGCTATGTTCTTGTTTCCATAACCCACCGAACTCTGACATGGATTACAGGATCTTAACATGTGCATTTGATCTTCTACTTGTGCATACACATGAGAAGGCTTCAGGCACAAACAGGTCTGCACATATGTTGATCTGGGAGACTGGAAAAATCTCCACCCTTTACCCACCAGGCGCCGTTACCGAGATTCAAACCCAGGACCCTCAGATTGAAAGTCCAACGCTTTAGCCACTCGGCTATTGCGCTCATCAGAAACCACAAACAATGGAATGTTATCATTGAAACAGATACTACAAAACATACTGAAACTGATATAAAGCATGACAAAATATTCTTTCACTTACTCCCTAGTGCCCAGCTGACCACAGAACCCATGTCAAGACTATCATCATCACAAGAACTCCACCATGTTCAAAACCTTCACAACTTTTAAGAACATGCCAGCCAGTACATGTTTCCCTATATCACCTCTGATATCATAACAAACAAATCTACCAGAAAAAACAACTGTTTAAGTACAGCCATATTCAGCCATGACAGTAAACTCATCGAGACAAATAAAATAATATGTGCCAGCAGCTTCAAACTCAATTTGTTACAACCCCATTAACTCTCTCCATACGAACGGCGAAAGAGACGATGTTAACAGCGTTTCACCCCAATTACCATCATCAAAATATTGCAAGCGGAAGGCTCTTATACTGAAGAGGTGAATGTTGACAAAGAATACCACAATTCTGACGACGGAAGCTAAAGTTTGGGTCATTCAGACACCCACTGGACATCCGAGGGGTCTGTGTAGAAGAGAAGAGAGGACTGGTCGTACTGAGTTAAACAAAGTTAAAAAAAAAAAAAAAAAGAAAAAGAAGAAGAAAGAAATGATAAATTGCACGCAAAAAAACACACACAAAAAAGCTATAATAGCAAATGACAAACGCTTCAGAAAGGGTGGCTCATCTCTATCCCAATCTTTACAACCTCACCATTAAAGTTATGTTTATGTTTACAAGGTCACAACCTCGCTGTCCAAGTTTACAATGTGACTACCTCACCATCAAAGTTAAGTTTACAACATCACTACCTTGCTGTCAAAGTTTTATATCGCTATCTCACTGTCAAAGTTGAGTTTACAGCATCACAATATCACCATGAAATATCAGTTTACAACCTCACTACCTCACCATCTAAGTTTACAATGTGAATACCTTGCCTTTAAAGTTAAGTTTACAGTGCCACTACCTCGCTGTCAAAGTTTTATATCACTATCTCACCATCAAAGTTGAGTTTACAGCGTCACGATCTCACCATGAAATATAAGTTTACAACCTCACTACCTCACTGTCTAAGTTTACAATGTCACTACCTTGCCTTTAAAGTTAAGTTTACGACGTCACAACTTCATTGTCAAAGTTTTATATTGTTATCACACTGTGAAATTTACAACGTAACAATCTCACCATCAAACACAAGTTTACAACCTCACAACCTTGCAATCAAAGTTTACAATGTCACTACCTTACTTTCAAAGTGAAGTTTACAACCTCAGTAACCTGCTGTCAAAGTTACCAGTCTTGTCTAGTGATGGCTGGGATTGGGAGGCTTTGTCCTTGTGGTAAAGTACAGGATGGACTGAAAGCAGGAACAGAACACTCTTTCAGCAGTGCTTTCCTGCAGAGCACTAACATTATTCCCATGCGTGACTGCAGAACTAGGTTCACAACTAGCACCATGGCAGAAAACACAGCAGAATCCGTGAAGAAAATGGGATGGGAGAGAAACTAACAGTAACATAAACATCTTAAGGGAAAATTTCTCTGAGTAGTTAATAAAATGTGCAAAATTTTTTTTTTTTTTTTTTTTTTTAAAGGAGAAGAAAACGCTTAGAATCTTATAAATTAAGTAACTTTTCTTAACTTGTATCAAATAAAACAAGTACCACCATTATTGTTCTTACCCAGTAAACCAGAAATACATTCAAACATCAAACTGGGGGGTACATTTGTCCAAGGCTGAGATAACAAAACGCACATGCCACACAAATTTGAAATTTCTCACTTTGCTCTTCAGAACTGTCAAGGACTACGGAGAAAAAAAACAAACAAAAAAACCCAAACAAACCTGATGAACTATAGTGTCTGCCATGGTGGTCTTTTTTTAAATTTTTTTTTTACTGTATTATGCAAAATAAGAGTTTAACCCATTCAGTACCAAATCTAGAAATAATTCTACACATTTTTAGAACAGTGGCAGAGATCATTCCTCAATGGCGATACTGTGGAATGTAAGAAAAAAAATATAAGATATGTATGGATTGAGTTTGACGGCACATTTCCCCAACATTTCCTCTGAATGGCTGCTACAAAAGTGAATGGCATTATAAATTGCAACAAAACTGCATCAGTTTTGTGGCACTCGTAATATGGGTGAAATGGCTAATAGCCCAGTGCCATTACTCAGCTGATGAAAAGGGCAATTACATAACAACAGAAATTTAAAATGCCAGAAACAAAAATGTATGGTGATATCTTCTGTCCTTTTTCTCCCAGAAGTAAGTTCATTAGTTGTGATCTAAATATTCTGTTAAACAAGTGACATCCTGCATAAAATGGAAGTCTTTTTGCCTTCAAAGTACAGCTCCCATGACCTTTGTTCACACTTCGGTTATGCACATTGCAGTCAAGTACAATTTCACAGATAACACTACAGAGTGTCAGGCACTACCATCATCCAGCAATAACATGTACATTTTCAAGTGTTATGTCCCGCAGGAAAAGGTGACAAAAATGGGTAGCCCACTGCTTGGTGATAGTCAATGAAGCAATCACGGATACGGCAAAACGCAGGCTGTTGTGGACACTGAGGACAAAAGAAACAAGTCATCTGACGAACGCCCTTGTCCTTGCAAATTTTACAGCGCCTCTGTGGCAGGTTTTTCTGTCCTCTCCAGGGAATATTCTGCAGGTAGTGAGCAGGTTCCGGTGGAGGGTGTGGCAATCCTGTACTGGACGAGGCAGTGCTTCTGGATGTAGACATGTGGTTGAGCTTTTGTTCGTGGACATCACCTGTGCCGTAAGAAGAAACCTTGTTTGCACTTAGCCCCAGACAAAATGCACCTCCACTTAGCACTAATGTCTGTGATTCTAACAAAATTAATATTAAAACCTAGTTTTGGTCTTGTGCTGTTTGGCATTTTTAAAGCCCCTAAGTGTATGTACAATCTATCTCATATGATAATCTGTTCATCACTACCTTACACTTACCAGTTTAAACTAGGGAACAACCTTTCATAACAGTTACAATGATACATCCAGTCTTACAAAAGTTTCAGTTCACTTTTAAACCTTGCTTCCTTTCCACCGCTTTTTCAATATTGAAGCTGCAATTGTCTGATGAATCCTAACTTATTACCAGTGCAAGGCAATGCACGAGGGTGACTTGTGTTACTTGAACATTTGCCAGCAATACAAGACTGCACACATTCTCTGTGTAATTTGTGTCATCTTTGTTTCATCTCTCTCCCCAGCAATATCCTTTTTACTGTTATTTCTTCTCTGTAACTGTGTAAAAAATGACAATTTTCTTTTTATCTTGGACAAAATATATCGTATTATGCTTAATCCTGTGGACTCTCATGAAGACATTATAAAAACTGAATAATAAACATTTTGGACAGTGTTTGCACCTCAGCAAATAGAAATCCTGTTGGTCAAAGGGACGGCAAACTCAATGGGCTATTCTCTAAATTCACAATTTAACACAGCCAAATCTTGTTTCCTATTGTCAGTAACAGCCACAGACAATGTCTTCAAATCTACTTAAAGGTGCATCTGTTTGGCACACAACTATCAGCTCTGTCTACTGTGAAGAAAAAAATGATTTCTTACTGTGTATTTTTGTTGGTTCGTTTAGACTTTTTGTGCTCGTTTAATTTTTGACATCAATCATTTTATTTATAAGGTACGTGTGTGTGTGTGTAAAAAATGCTCATGTGTAATGTTTCAATGCCCCCAGGGTCATATGAAATAAACTTTTTGCTTTGCCTTAAAGATTTCTTCCAAAATACAAGGAAGTGGTCATTCTTTCTTTTTATTCTATTCATTAATTCATTCTTTACTTCAATGAATGTTGCTAATATACAACAGATTTTTTATATTAAAAAATACACTCGCATACCAACACGCAGGGGCGTTCCTTCTCTCCCTCTCAAACACAAGATTTCCCAGAATGAAGTTATCATCTTTATCAATGCTTTATTAAAACATACTTTTCAAGTAGTTCACAGAAAAAAAAAAGTTTTACAGACACTGCCAAACTGATACAAAAGAAAAACAACACTAATAACAACAAATCTACAGTGACTGTTCCAGGCAAATATCAGTGTGCTGGTCAAAATTTCTGCAGGAGTTTCTGAACTTGAAAGAAATCTTCATTGCCGCTGCTGTCAAACACTTTGTTGACACACTTGTTTTGGCAATAACAACCATTGTTGTTGTGTCAGAATATCAGATCAAACTCAAAGTGCCAAGTTTAGAGAATACAAAAATATAAGTATAACAGTAAATGCAGTTTGCATATAATTAGGCTTCATTTTTTTGTGTGCCCATCCCAGAGGTGCAACATTGTTTTAAACAAGATGACTGGAAAGAACTGAATTTTTCCTATTTTTATGCCTAATTTGGTGTCAACTGAGAAAGTATTTGCAGAGAAAATGTCAATGTTAAAGTTTACCACGGACAGACAGACACACACACAGACAACCGAACACTGGGTTAAAACATAGACTCACTTTGTTTACACAAGTGAGTCAAAAACAATACCAGGAACAGTTCTTGTTTTCTGCTGACAGGCATGTGGCATTTATAGTACTCAGCAACATAGTACTCAGAATCAAACCTTGAAAATTAGTGTACTACAATACCAGTAGGCAAACACCAACCATCAGTAACAAATTACACAGATGAGCTCTTCCTAATCAACACAAACTGATAAGCAGTCACAGCACTGCCAAAAATGTCAAATCAAGCAGAATCAGGCTGAAGGAAATGTTCTTGAAATAAGAAAAAAAATATTTAAAAAACTGCACAGGTCAAGTACATTTTGTCAAGATATGAATCACAGTCCTAGCTGTGTGACAAAAAAAGACAATTCCTATCTTTCTGAAAACAATAAAACGTGTCACAGGTTTCACACTTCACAAAACTTTTTATTTCCTTTTTTTCCAAGAGGTAACAGCGTTTACAGTTCCTTCTAATATCACTGCGGACAGGGCGAACAGGGTGGTCTGACTTAGAAGCTCTCCCTGATCCCTTCTCACGCCTCTGTAGTATACGTTTACTCCTCTTTGGGCTTTCTTCATCTTGCCACGTGACTGCAAAATATAAACAAATGAATATTTATAATTACACCGCTTTCTTGCATAATTATTGATGTTATAAAATTATGAGGTGGGTGGCTGATGCGATAACAAAGGAACACTGCACATTTAACCATCTTGATTGCCTTCTGCAGTTAGTGCAATTAATTTGCTTCCTTTCAGGAATATAAATAACAAGAGAGGCAATATCTTCAAGACTCACTTGCGATAAGCACTTAATCCATTAACCCTTTCACTTTCGGAACTATTTGTGATTCTTGCAAAATAATCACCAACCTCTGATAATACTGTTTAAATCATGTTCTCAATTACAAAAGTTTTTCTTTCACTTTGCGGTAAAGAAAGAGGTTGCCATAGCCTCAGGCACACTGCAACATGTGGCCGTTTTCTCTAGATCTGTGCATAGCTGTGCAGATTCGACTTAGGCCTGCCACTGGATACTGATAGATGTATTTGTATTTGTATTTCTTTTTATCACAATAGATTTCTCTGTGTGAAATTCGGGCTGCTCTCCCCAGGGAGAGCGTGTCGCTACACTACAGCGCCACCCATTTTTTTGTATTTTTTCCTGCACGCAGTTTTATTTGTTTTTCCTATTGATGTGGATTTTTCTACAGAATTTTGCCAGGAACAACCCTTTTGTTGCCGTGGGTTCTTTTACGTGCGCTAAGTGCATGCTGCACACGGGACCTCGGTTTATCATCTAATCCGAATGACTAGTGTCCAGACCACTACTCAAGGTCTAGTGGAGGGGGAGAAAATATCGGCGGCTGAACCGTGATTCGAACCAGCGCGCTCAGATTCTCTCGCTTCCTAGGTGGACGCGTTACCTCTAGGCCATCACTCCATTCATAAAATTTCATTTTGTTTTAACGTTCATTCTGATTAATTCACTACCCAATTTAAAATATTTGTATGCAGGAAACATGTCGATTGTGCAGTTAGTGCCACGGCTTTATCCGGAAGACATACAACCCATATTTGATATTGCGGTTTACTCTGAAAACGGAGGATGGTTGTCTTCATGGTGGGGTGAAAAAGATCATACATGTTAAGGACCACTCATGTACATACGAACAAACATGATAGCTGCAGCCCATCAACGAAGAAGAAGAATAGGAAGAATGTATTGCGGTAAAGTTGTTTTTTCCTACTGCGCCTAATCCATTATGTCCAATTCAATGTAGTGCTGATAAAAATCACATTTCATATTCGACAACTGACCCACTTAGCCCTAGGTTGCCCAGCACTACTTAGTACATAAGTCATGCTATTGTATGTTTTGCTCACAGTCACGACGATGGTTGTACTGGAGGTTAAATCTCTTTTCGTCATTTGAAGTCACCATTCGTGGATGCAAAACCCAATATTTGGCTCTGTGTTCATTAGAATATTGATAAGTCAGGCATAAGATCCTTTTTCCAAGCACATTTAGTGAGCGATAGTCACAAATACAAGGCACTGAGTGGATATCAACTGCTCTTTATAACAGCAGCCGAGCAACAGCAAACTGAAAATAACAAATGAAAATTTAAACATACGTAAGTTGATAAACGTGTTACAAAAATCACACTAGTGCATGTCCACTTGCATATCTTAATAATCATAGTCTAAAAGACAGGAACAGCAGAGATTTGCCTTCACATGGTATCAATAACAACTGGTGTCCAGGTTATGATTGAGAAAAATGTTTTCACCTTCAGTTACATTGATTATTAATGCAATGGTACAACTGGAAAATATCAATAACATAATACTGATCTCCATGTGAATTACTAACATAATTCAGCGATCAAAAGGGAGAAAAACATAAAATGCATATGTGCGTCATTTTCAGTGTTGTTTGTCAGCCTAATCACCACCGTCAGTCAAACACTCATCCAGCTCTACATACTCATCACTGATAAATATGAATACACACATTTTACAAAAGAATCATTTCCCAATAACATACAATAACAGAAACTACAAACATATTCTGAAAAATTAAAAAAACCTACCTTAGAAGACAAATGGTCATGCTGCAAACTTAAAACAGAGGGCGTTCCTCATGCTTGTAAACCAAAGTGTGATCGCGGACACTGTTGCAATTTTGGCGCTTAACACTCATTATTCATGTACAGATTCTGTCACACAATGTCAAGTTGTACCCAGTCTTGTGTGATGGGCTGAATAAACTAAAAAAGTTCAGTTTGTCTCATGATGCTCTAAATATTGTCTTACATTCCTCTTTTTGGCAACACGAAGTTGACGATCCGAGGCATGTTTACTACAAAGACGTATGTCAGAAACTTTATTGTATACATGTATTCATTTAAGAAAAAGCATAGCTTCTGGACAGTTTGTATTTCATTTTGTTGTGATGGATGAAACTGGGTCAACTCATCTGCATTACTGATTCGCTGTTGGTAATGTCACTGTTTCGACAGTGGAGAATGCATGTTATAAGCAGAGAGTAACAAATAAAGATGAACTGCTCCACACATAGGATTCACTTTCAAACAAAACACATCACATGTGTGCATCCATCCATCAAACAAGAAGAAAGTGATGTGTGCATTTGCGTAAATATATGTAATTTTAAATCATATATTTTCTATTTTACTATTTTCTGTATACATGTTGCTCAAACATTCATCTTCTTTTTTTATGTCACAAATGGTATGCTTTCAACCATGCTTCTCACTCATATTTTCGACATATGGTAAACATTATCCTGCTTTATCTAAGAAAGGGGAGGGCAGGTGGGAGCAAGCTGACCAAACCTACGGATAGTGGTCGTGGTACTATAGTGTCTGAAGCTCAACGTTTTGCGCAAAGTTGAATGCTTGAAAGTTTAAAATCAGAATAGTCGCGACAACTGCCTAGCAAGGACAAAGCAGCTACATTTGACATAATTTCTGTACTATACCTCCAACCCCAGGTGCAAGTCGTGTGGGCATGTGATGCTTTTTCCACTTGAAATAATCATTGCTTTACTTTCTATCATAAGAAAATCAATATGTTGCACTCCAGTAAACAAGCTTTTGATTGTATCTGTGCTTGAACTGTTGTAGTTTTGCTGAACACCAAAACGATTGAAGTTCATCAACATGCATTTGTTACTCGTGTGGCATGCCAGCGATGGAGGCAGTCAGCGTTGCAACACACAGTATCAATTTTTGTGTGAGCGTGCGTGTGTGTCTGTATGCGTGTGTGCGCGCGCGCGTCTGTGTGTATGTGTGTGTGTGCGCGCGCGCGTCTGTGTGTATGTGTGTGTGTGTGTGTGTGTGTGTCTGTGTGTGTGTCTCTGTGTCCAAGGCAAACTTTAATATTGCCATTTTCTCTGCAAATACTTTATCTGCCAATACCAAATTTGGATTAAACATAGTAGGAAAAACATCTTCACAGTCATACCAATAATAGGTTGTAAGTCTCCCGATTTAAGCCATATTTCCAGATCATTAACGGTTTATCTCGTTGAGGCTTGATCCAGAATCCAAAAGCACCACATTCCAGAAAGTAGGCTAGGTTTGGTAAGAAGACGGCATGACACTGTTTTTTCTTGTTCACAATTAAAAGAATAAAAGAAAAGAAATACAAATTCTGGACAAAACACATACAGCGACACTAACTACACCATTGGCGTGTTTACTGCATATAAATATTCTGAAGTGGATACTGAAGTAACTGGAATAAACATGAAAGAAACACTGAGTCAATTGTTTCGTTCAGTTTCGGTCAGACTGTTGTCGACTGATTTGTGCAGATACATGTTGTGGTGTTCCTGAGGCGGATGTCAATGCTGTCCCCTCTACCAATTTAAAAGAATTTCTTAAATAACTGAGATAAAAATTTTTTTTTAAGAGATTTAAATGGTGTTATTACCTCGAATACAATAATGTATTTATCTCACTTAAAAAAACAACAACAACAAAAAAACACACACACCCAAAAAACCAAAGCTTTGAATATCGAATTTGGTTGAGTGACATCAGATGCACTGCAGCATTGTGGATAAAACTATTTGCTTCAGAAAAGAACATCCTTGGTTTGATACTATCACTGATAGTATGCCTTTTTTTTTTTTTTTCTTTTTTTTTTGCTCTTTTTTCCGAAGCTTATTAAATACCCATTTTAACGATTCTTTTTTAATCTGTTTTTTTCTCATGATTCCTTTACTGCATAAAGCGCATGTCACAAGTGAGTCTTGAAAACTTGCCTCTCTTGTCATTTTTAATTTAATTGTCAAACTAAATACTGATCAAACTGTTTGTTGGGAACATTACCATAACAGCATGTCAAATGTCTGTGTCTGTGTCAATACTGTGGCACACAAGAACCTGGTTTCGATCAGTTTGACATGATACAGTATATGACACCAAAATTTATGTTATGTGTGAAGCACTTCCAGTGAGTTTGTAACAAAATAATATTATATAATTATGTCCCACATCAGACTTGGATCACACACAGACCCATGCAAGAAATGAATATTCACAACCACTGTCAACTTTTAAAGGCCTACAAATTGTGTTAAAAAAGGGAGAGTACTATGAGGAGGTGGTGTGAACACATACTTCACTCCAATCACTGTCATTGTGACCATACACAGTATGCTCAACAATCATAATAATTTTTATGCATTTGTACACATCATTTTTTAACAAGTCACAACTAACTCAAAGTGTTGTGAAGCTTAACCCTGCTCAGCCTTCATATCTTCAGGCATGCAAATACCAGGTGGTTGCCAATGAACTGCCTCCAAAAGATAACTATTACACGGAACATGTGGCTTCAATTATTTAATGGGGAAAAGGCTTGGAGTTTTTGCCCTGCTTTTCTGATATTTGACCAGAAGATCCAATAAAAAAAACAACTATTCACATATGGTCTTCTTCAATACCCCAATGATTAGATTTTGTAAAGCTGTTATGGGTCTATGTTTAATGACTGACAAGAAAGTGCATCCCTGATGTACATTCACCATTTGCTTAATGCTGGGCACCTCACCATGATCACACAGGTCACAAATGTTCATGCATAAATGCAAAGGTAACCAAATCTTGTAATACTTTAGAAGTACTGATATTCTGAATGAAAGGTATGGGTAAAACAAACTCAATGCAATGAACAACAGATCTATTCAAGTAAACGAAGAAGATACCAAAATCTTATCAGTCTCACTGAATATATCCTGCCCAAATCATAAAACCTTTAATAATCAAAGCTATAATACATGCAAAGTAAGTGTGTTGAACACAGTCAATGTTGTTTAACCTTCAGCACTCTGCATTTGTCCTGACTTCCAATCTTCTGCCACTGCATTGCTTTTCATGGGAGCAAACAACACCTACACCCACCCGTGTATTTCAAAATTCTATAACTTTTTCACATAATGTGTAGAGACTTGATTTTTGGAATGAAAATTAAAAAGTGAATGAGGAATATCTTTAAACAGTGCATTTTGTTTTCCCATGCATGTTTTGATGTAAAAAAAAAAAAAAAAAAAAAAAGGAATTAACAATCAACGAAAATGTGTTCACTCACTGTCAGTTATTGTTGATGGAGCTGTTGAGAGCAGTCAACCTTGAAGTGGACCAAGCTGTGGTACCTATGGAAGCACGGATATGGGCAGAGAGCTACCTGGCACTTCAGGCAGATGTACTGGGTCTGGTGACGCTTCTTCCTCCGGTCAGAACACACAACACAGTCTGGTTGGGAAGGCTTGCCAGTATGCAGCCGTTTGGGGTTGATGAGAAGCTGATGCTCTGAGTGAACCAGTCTGTCTAGGGTTTTCTGACCCCCAGCCAGTTCTGCTGGAAACACCAGTCATAACTCTCAAGCAGACAGTCGACTATCATCAGGCGGAACTTTTCTGCGTTGACACGGCAACCTTTCTTTTCTTTCCAGATGATGAAAGCACTGCAAAGGCAGATCTCAAACTCAAAAGACTTTTTTTTTTTTTTTTTTTTAAACAAAAAATGTCTTCTACCAGTATGAGCATCTGATCAGAAGCACAGTAACTGAGTAAGCCATATGTATGTCTGCTCTGTCAATACCACCCATGTGCAGAGAGCAAGCCTGCACAACACAGGGTTTGTGCACAATGAGCATGTTGTTGGGATGGTGCTTGGACCCCACTTCTTTTTTCTGAACGTCTGCACAGAATGAGCAGTGGTCTTGAGATTTACTGGTCTTTTATCAAACCTGAGTATGTACGTGACTTTACTATTTTTGTGCGTGATGGGGGGCAAATAAGCACAAGCTCTTGCTGTCTTGATGTTTTCCAGTACTCCTTAATGATTCACAAAAATAAGTGTGGCACAAACTCCTGTCTGATTCTCTGCCAATTCATATCAAAGAGGAGATTCTTTTTTCATTCGCAAATTACATGACCCTTGAAGTGACAACTTGGTGAGCAACTCTGACAGCACTGGGTGTTTGCATTGTTTCTCTTTCAAAACATAGTTTCCAGTTCCACAAACAGCGTGTCTTGGCATCTGCCAACACCCATGCTTTTCAGTCCCCATTTTGTTGGCTTTGCTGGCATGGACATCAGCAGGTCTGTCTCCCCTTAAAATGCATCGTACTTTCATCAACTGACAGTTCTTTTGGTAGTCTGAAGTACTTTTGCTGTAGTGGGACCAGTTTTTCAAAGAGGTCAGACTTTGTATGCCTTGTGATGTTCAGGTTGATTTTTTTGTTTTACAATTCCAAATTCAGAAATAAAAATAAAACCCTGGATACTGAAAAAATCTGTCTCTGGACATGAAACCCCTGAACCCTGGCATCTCAGTGAATTCGCCTGTTGACCAGTAAAGTTCATACGACAGTCTCTTGGAAAGATCTATCAGCATCAACAGTAGAATGACAACAACTGAAAGACATATACTTCCCATTTAGTAAGGTGCGAGCATGCCAGCATTTTGCCCCCTCTTTTCTTTTATCTGCCCAGCATACCAATTAATTTCAGTGACAATTAAAGTGATTACCTATCAGTAATGGAAAGCCTGAACAATGTCCATCTGAAATATGGAATATCCTGTGACTGTGAGCCTATAGCTTCTTCAAACTTCTTCACTTCACTTCTTCAAACTTATCCATCCAATACTGAAACAGTGTCAATGCCCAAATCGTCACTACTGGTATCATGATCGATACGGTGTCCATCACCATCATCACCCACCCATTTTTTTTAATCTCTTCACCTTCACTGTCTGCCAAAGCAAAGCCTAAAAACTCAAAACCAATGAATATTTCTTGTAAGAAATTAGACTGCTTCCTCGTCAAAACCGACAGCCATTTTGCTTAAGAAAAAATGTTGAAAATCACACTGATACTTTCAAAAATTCATTCTGTTGTTGCAACGATTAAGAATTGCAAGTAGTAGATGGAAGGACAAAGTCTGCCTAATTCTGAATTGAGCTGCGGGCCATCTGTTTATTTACCGAAGCAACCGATCATCGGCAGAGTGCGAGATTTAAGCACCTTATGTAAGGCCCACTGTGCCTGTGGTGCCATTCATGATTACTGGCTTGGCGCACTGATGCGCTTGCAGAGTGATAAAGGTTAACTCACTTGATACTGGGCTTTTTGTAATCATATGTTCCTCTGGATACTGGGCATTTGTTTAGGGCTTTTTTTTATCACAAAAAAATAATGACAAAACACAAAGACTTGAAATTTTGAAACATGTTTATTGATAATTATGGAATAAGCATGGTTCTAAGTTTCATAGCCCTTACTTTCATGGTTCATTTTTTGTAGCTGGAGTGATAAAACTTAGTTGTTTTTTTACAACAACAAAATTGAGGGTGTTTGCAAATGCACAGATCTAAGCAACATTTTCAGATTGTTGAAAAATGGGTTATTTTCCACATAAATCACATTGAGAAACCCTGTAGAATGTAAAAATTGGCTATTTGAGAGTGTCTGCACTATACAAATGAGCTAATATTAGTAACATGCAATTGGTAAAATTATAAGTTTTCATGCGGCATTCTTCAGCATACTAGGCCTTAGTATAGTGTTGAGAAAAAAAAAAAAGAAAAAAAAAGAAAAAGAAAAGAAAAGACACACAGTCTTGAAATTTGGAGACAAAGTTACTAATAAAGCAAATAAGAAGAGCACAAGCTTTCAAAGCTCTTACTTTATGGTTCACTTTTTGTAGCAAGAGATAAACAGGATTACCTTTTTAACAATAATAAAATTGAGGGTGGTTGCACATGATAGTGGTGAAATTCACAACATTGTTGAAAGAAGGGTTATTTTCCACATTAATTGCACTGACAAACTATGTAGAGTGTAAAACAATGGCTATTTGAGAGTTTCAGCACCATACAAATGAGCAAAAATAAATAACATGCAAGAGGCTAATTGGTAATTTGTCATGTTGCATTCTTTAGTACACCAAGCTTCGGTATGGTTTGAAAACAATTAATAAAAAAAATAAATAAAAGACACATAGTTTTGAAAGTAGGGGACATTATTACAGATAAAGTGAATAAGAAGAGCACAAGCTTTCAAAGCTCTTACTGTTATGGTTCACTTTTTGTAGCCAGAGGTAAATAGGATTACCTTTTTTATAATAATAAAATTTAGGGTGGTTGCACATCATAGTGGTGAAATTCACAGCATTTTTGAAAGAAGGGTTATTTTCCACATGAATTGCATTAAGTGATTAACAAACTATGTAGAGTGTAAAAAAATGGCTGTTTGAGAGTTTCTGCACCATACAAATGAGCAAAAATAAATAAATATTGAGAGGGCCAGAAATAGAGGGCCCAGTGTGTCCGCGAATCAATTGCGATCGCGCCTTAATTTTAGCCCGATCTCCCAATCGAACCATATGTGACCTGGTTGAAGACAAAATTTGACAAAAAACAAGAATGTCAGAGAATCGACAGACAGACAGAAAATACGAAAAACTTAGCCGTATGGAGAGCACAGGAACAGGAGTCATAATGGTTGCCGGAAAAAGAGGGCGCTAGCCAGTGGGACAAAGGAGAGGTTACCTACTTCCGGGAGGTTATCGGCCGTAGTTTCGTTTTCTCCGCATAGGCGGATAGTAGTTTGCACAGGACAGGAATGTCAGACCCCTGCCGGAGTCTGCACTAGTTGGGTCATGGTTAAGTATGTGTAATTAAATAAATAACATGCAAGGGGCTAATTGGTAATTTGTCATGTTGCATTCTTTAGTAGACTAGTTGTCAGTATGGTTGGAAAACGATTCATAAAAAAAAAATTAAATAAAAGACACAGTTTTGAGATTAGAGAAATCATTACTGATAAAGTGAATAAGAAGAGCACAACTTTCAAAGCTCTTACTATTATGGTTCACTTTTTGCAGCCAGAGATAAATAGGATTACCCTTTTTACGATAACAAAATTGAGGGTAACTGCACATCATAGTGGCGAAATTCACAGCATTGTTGAAAGAAGGGCTATTTTCCACATAAACTGCATTGTAAAACCCTGCAGAGTATAAAAATTGGCTTTCTGAGAGTTTCTGCACCATACAAATCAACTAAAATAAATAACATAAAGTAGCTAACTGGTAATCTGTCATGTGGCATTCTCCAGTAGAGTAGGTATTAATAAAAAATAATTATCACACAGTCTTGAAATTTGGAGACATGACTACTGATATAGTTAATAAGCACAGTAAGCGGCTCTTCACTCTATGGTACTCTATAGCTGAATGGAGATGGGTATACTTTACAATCTTTTTTGTCTAGGTAATCCACACTGTTCTTGATTAAAAAAACAAGCGGTTTTTCACACACATCACACTGATAACAATTTGAAAGTTTCTGCACTGTAAGAATACACTAACACTAATCATAGGGCCGAAAAAACTCACTATTTGATATCCAAAACAGCCGCAGTCTACACATAGAAAAAAAGAAAAGAAAAAAAAAAGCACATCACTCTCTTCTAATAATTTGCATAATCCTCAATGGTGTGATAAACTTGAAAACAAGTAATGTCTCTGCCCTGGCACAGCTTATCACACAAAGTGACACGACATTTAACACACCAGTTTGGGCTTTCCCGAAATTTCACTTTCGGATAGTGTTTGCGCCGTGCAGTACAAACATGACATTTCCTAAAGTTCTTCTTTCCATTGGGTCGCAGAGGAAGAACGGTGGAAAAATGTCCACACTGAAAGCGAGTATGTGGTGCGGGCACACGTCCTGGAGGACGGGACTTGGCAGCAGGCTGGTCAATGGGCTGGGCAGTGGGCTGGGTGATGGGCTGGGTAGTGGCCTGGGCAGCAGGTTGGTCAATGGGCTGGGCAGCGGGCTGGGTGATGGGCTGGGCAGCGACTTGGTCAGCAGCAACACCAGCTTGAAACAGCACATTCGAGTTCATTGCCAATAATGATAATGAATTTTTCAGGGACATCCTAGATCCTCCTTGACTCCTCTGGTATTTATCATGGAGGGTGGATGCCTGAATGAGAGACAGAATGAAGAGGTGAAAAAATAATTTTTTTCCACCAATTCATCGTCTTTCGGTTGAGCAGCATGTAGGCCATGAGCTGGTCACTGCGATCAACTCCAGCCATGCTGACAATGTAGTCTTGGACAGCTTTAGGCTTCAGTTTCCTGCCTGTCCGTGTGGTGACCTCCATCTCAGCTGGTTTTATCTTGGTAGTGATGAGGTGCACTGCCTTCTTGTCCATCCACTGCAGGACACCTATTGAACCTAAATCACATATACACACAGAATTAGGGAAACAGTTGCGGTGGAAAAGAAAACACACACACACCACTACCACCACAACAACCACTAACTAATGCAGACTTACACACACACACTCACACAAAGACCACACACACTCAACAATGCCTGTGTACCTTTACACACACCAGAGATGTGTATACAATATTAGTATACATGTGATGTAGATGAAGTACAAATGAACATATCATATTCATAATATCAGTAGTAATTAAACAATATGTGGGAAAAAAATATCCTGGAGGGTGTATGATCTATGAATCATTGCTTGAAAATATTATCATAGGGAAACAAACTCATGATAAATAAAATGACTACATACCTTGGCATAAAGTATACACATGGCCGTGTGGCAGGGCTGCAGAAACCAGCTGTTAGGGCACACCCTTCCTGTTCAGCCACACAGTCCCAACACAGTCGGTGTCTTGCACTACCAGCTTCTCTGTGAGCTCAAGGCAGTAGTAGTAGTAGTCTATGTACATAGTCCGGCCTTTTTTCAAGAGGGGCTCTGTGATCCTCATTACCACATCAACAGGTTTGTTGCTGATGTTGGGGACATTTCCAAATATTGCAGTCATACATGTATGCTGCTGATGACTCACACAGCTCGTACAACTTGATCCCCCACTTCACGGGCTTGTCCTTCATGTACGCCCTGAAGCCCAGCTTTCCCCACCAGGGGCACACTGCTTCATGATCAAGGCAGAAGTTTTCCTCTGGGATGTAAAGGGCCTTGAATCTGTCTAGCAGATGGGTGCTGGATTTTGTGGAGAGGATTGTGGTTTTCTTCTCCCCAGGGAATATAATCTTCATTGTTCGACACATGAAGCATGACCAGAAGTAAATTAAATCTATCCTGGGACATGATGTTGGCAGCAAAAGGTGACACCAGGATATGGTTGGTTGACCAATAGTCAGCAACTTGTGGTTTGTGGGCGAGACCCATGTGTATCGGAATCACCCAAAACCCTGTCTTCTCATTGACAGTTGTGTTTTTCCAATCCCAAAATAGACTGTGGGGTGGCTGAACATCTTTTTGTTGAAGAGACTGAGTGGCACACCTGTTTGTTTCTTCAATGATATGCGCCATGATCGCGTCATCAAAAATCGTGTCATAAAAATCTATGGGGGCGTGGCCAGTCATCCCTTGCAACTGCAGTCCATGTATGGCAGAATAGCATGAAAAAATCTAAAATCTTCATGCCACTCTTTGCTCATAAACTGAAGGAAACTGTCTGTGCTCTGGTCAGCCAGTAGGCCGTGTGCACCGGCCTCTCTTTCACTGTCACAGTCCGCCTCACTTGCCACGCCTCTATGCTCTTCCACAGGTTCGATATCTGATGAACATTCATGTTCGCTCTCCTCAGATGGAACAAAATCACTCTCCTCACCTTCTTCACCATACTCTACATCTGATCCTTCTGTTTGGACCAGTTCCACAGCTTCTCACAGGGTGTAAAAACGTCTTCCTTGTCTCTCTGTGAACCACTCGTACTGGGTTCCGATGCCATTGTTGTTTGTCTGAACACAAATGCCTGGGTGATGATAAAAATAGCTCAGCAGTACAGCAACAAGTGACTCGCCAGCCACTCCAGTGGTCAAAGGTTGGCCTATGCTAACTAGGCTGTAACATGGATCACTGTGTCTGTAACACTGGGTCACGATGTCACTTGTAGAAATTTTTGAAGGTCGGAATGGCTATAACCGTTGTCAGCATACAACCGGATGGAAATGGACAATGGCTATAGCAGTAGTTAGTATCGAGTGAGTTAAGACTCATAACATAAAACTCAACACCGACACCGAAAAACACATGAAAATTTTATTTTACTCATCCACACACTTGTAGATATCAATAAAAACGAAATCTGAAGAAATTTGAAAATTTCACCAACACCTGCTGACCAGCCATTGAGCTCATAATGGTGCCTGTGATTTATGTCCAAAAACGGAAGTGTGACATTGCTTTTTTAATTCGTTAAACACTAATACAAACATGAAATTAAACCAAATGAAAAGGTCACAAACGCATGTGCCACAGTACCCTCTTACCAAGGAAATGCCAAATTTCTGGGACAATAAGTCAATGTTCATTGAGAGACGATGGTAACACCCCTTGTAAAAGGGCATGTGTGTGTGGAAGAGGAGTTCACACAAAGATTGTGAGGCAATGGTGTTATGGAACAATATATTTTATATGTAACATTAAAATTAATGCAATTATGTTGCCACTCTGGGAGTCATGTTAAATGTTAGTCTGACTGAAAATTACCGGACTTTCTACAACACCATCATTTTCCTCTCTCATAATGTCAACCAGGCCTGGTGTATTATTCATGCATATGTAAATGCATACATGTGTGTAAATGTTTGTAAAGATACACACATGCACATGAACACATACAGAGAAAAAGAAATCATAAACTGATAAAGAACCAGAGTCTTAACATGTACACTTTAAAAAATGAAAGCAGGCAATAAACCTGAAGCTATTTTCCCGGCCTATTCCAGAAAATAAAACGTACCATTCAAATTTTGTATAGCAATTTTCTTTTTTTTTTTCTTCTTTTTTTTTATCTCTTACATATGTAAAATATATGTCTTTTTGCACTTCACCCAGAATCACCTGCCGGTTTGAACAAGTTTCAGTGTCAACCACCCACCCCCCACCATTCCTACCTCACCCTGATACTGTGTAGAGGGCGCTAGCCAGCAGGACAAAGGAGAGGTTACCTACTTCGGGAGGTTATCGGCAGTAGTTTCGTTTTCTCTGCATAGGCGGATAGTAGTTTGCACAGGACAGGAATGTCAGACCCCTGCCGGAGTCTGCACTAGTTGGGTCACGGTTAAGTATGTGTAATTAAAATTGTGTTTTGGTATTTCTGAAGCCCACTTTTTCTTGCAATTCTGTCATTGCATTTCTCTTCCTCCTTCAGATCCTTTCTCTCACATGCGTAACAACATATGCATGAGTGCGGATCCATACGGATGTCTAACAACAGGTAAGGAATCCTACCTGCACTTGCTGAGGGCACTGGTGCTGTGCTGGTTGATGGCCCTGGCAGAGGAACCACGGAGACACTTGTGTCAGGACTGGAATGCAGCATGACCGGGAAAGGTGCTTGCTGCATCTGCTGACGCCCTTTACCACCAGTCATGAACGATGCCAAGTTCTTTTGACCAACATGGTCCAGTGATTCCATGACTACACTGCTGAAGTCTGGAGTGGATATGTCTGAAAAGAAAAGAACATGTTCAAAATATTGGATTTTTTTTGGTTCACTCTCTCTCTCTCTCTTTTTTGTGCTTCACAATCTTTCACATCATCTCACAGGCCTTACCACTCCTTCAGTCCCAGCAGTTCACAATTCATCTTTCCATGGATGTCATGTGATCATGTGACCACCTACCAGAAATGATTCTGCACTGCTGATGAGTCACTTAAGTCGGTGGTGTTCATTAGTGCCTGTTCTGATTGAACATAATGAGGGCATTTCCTATTGAGTCCAACTATTAATTTCCTACCAATGACACTGATAAAAATCACTTCAATATCAAACTAAAATGAGTAAGTGCTTTCCTGAATGTAGACCATCATCATGTCTCATCAATAATACTTAATACTAGTCCCAAGAAATATGTTGACACTGGAGACTTAAATTCAAACTTCAGTTCAGACAAGGAAGCAGAAAATCAAAACTGGGGTCACCATGTGAGCAGGGCATGAAACATCACAGAATTTCGGACAGTTTTTGTGTCTTCTAATGGTGGAGAATGACAATGGTTAGTTTGTAAGTGCTATGACAAACCATTCAAGTGACTGGGCCACCAACAATAACAGTTCCCATTGAGGTATTAATTGTCCATGTTCTTTCTTTCTGAGGTGTTTTGGTTCTGCTAAGGGAATCCGAGATGTATTTATGAAGAAGGAGAGACAAGACTATGGAACCAATCTTTCTTTAGATATGATAGTACATAATATCTATGATAGTAGATATCATCATACATAAATATTTCATACACACACACACACACACATATATATAGGCATGCACTTTAGGCCTGACTAAGCGTGTTAGGCTATGCTGTTGGTCAGGAATCTACCTAATGTAATGAACATGGATTTGTCCAAAAGCAGACACACTTCCTTGAAAAACCAGAACTCAGTTTAAAACTGTTAGTCTTTCCTTCATACTCAGTCAGTCACAAGAACAATAAGGCAAGTGATCCACTAGAATATTGTTCAGAAACAGCTTTTTTCTTCTCACTAAACAACTGGTGACAGTAAACATCTGTCCGATTGATTTGTTTGTCTAGAAAATTGTAGAAACTCTGAACAATAATGCTCCTACATGGCTTTTTCGAAACCCAAAGATCCTGTATGGTGGTGTTGTTTTTAATAAATAGTTGTATAATTTTCTTTTCACACACACCAAAAAAATCCTTTTAAGTTCTATTTTCTCCAAAACATTCTTTAAGTTAAAGGCTTTTGAATATTTTTCTATTCATCTAAAACTTGTGAAAAGACTGGCTTCAAACAAGAAAACATGGAGTTTAAATCAATAATGAATTATCTGATTTACTTTTATATCATAACCATTACTATTTAGCAGTACTACTGATGTAATCATATCACAACTTCTGAGCAAGCATGTGACACATTTATTAATACTGCCAATGAGTAAAAACTATATTATTAAAATGCCCTGCTAATCCAAGATGTTATGCATTACCTTGCCCTGTTACATCATCTGAAGAACTGTGGTAGATCAACTCAATATCTTCTGGCTCCTCCTTGATGTGAATCTCCTCAACAGGGCTTGGCGGCTCAGACTTCACACTTGCTTCAGCAATTCGTCTGTGTTTCATAGCAGATGTCACAAAATCACTGGCTGAACCTTTACGCCGTCTGTCAAGACTGCTCTGTACACACCTTGGCAGAGTCTGATTGGATTCTTTCTCACTTGTTTGCAATGAATTAGAATCATGAGAAAAACCAACATTGTCTGAGTAGGTAGAGTCAAAACTTTCATCAGCATGTATCGATAATGAACTGTCACTCCTAACCTGGATATGAGAAGTGACCTGGGGAACAGTGCTGAAGCTAATAGTCTCTGAATCATCTTCTCTAGGCACTTGGTGAGTTTTGCGACGACTACCGCTATTGCTTGTACCACTTTTAACTGGAGCTGAAGCCTTTTCTGACTTTGCTGTCAAGTTCTCAGAAGTTAAACCATGTGGTGGTTTGGAATGATAGCTGTGGCTTGAAAACAAAGTAGCATCCTCACTAACAGATTTACTAACTTCTTCTGTTAGCACATAGTCCAACTTTGTTTTGCGATCAATGTTCAAATGAATATGGCCAACGACTTCAATGCTGGAGTTGAAATCAATATAACCATTGCATAGTGCCTGCATTGACTTCACTAATGAGGCAATGAATTGGTTGGCAGTTAAGTCATCCATTTTCCTTCTGCTTCTGAATTCTCCACACCTGCTAACAGAAAAAAATCAAATAACATAACAATTTTTGTTGGTCACAAATAGTTTGCTGACAAATGAGATTATATAAATAACAAAACTAGACAGTAGATGCATGTTATGTCAATTTCAGTTCACAATATGTGTTTGATTTTAAAAAGAAAAGAAATAGAAGTCCTGTTACTCTTAATTGCATTATTTCATGACACTGTGCTTTGTACTTTTTATATGCTTGCATGTACACAGTACATTATATATATATATATATATATATATATATATATATATATATATATATATAATACACTGAAATCAACCCAGGATTTTGTCAAAAACAGAAACTCTTAAGCCTGTTCATCTATATAAAACACGAACCTCATTAACACAGCAAAAATGGAGCCAGAAATATTCCAGTGCATTTTGGTCTAGAACATGCCACAGAATAGACAAACAAGAATAAATACAATAAAATCTCAGTAAGTTTTGTTTTCACAGATCTATAGATGAAAAAGTGAAAGAGGGGAAGGGTGAGAGTTGGATCTTGGATACAATGGAAGCAGATCAAATCAATGGAACCTGCATCATCGTTTTTAACAATAGAGAAGGTTTGCAAACCCACTTTCGTCTGGTTCTTGTGGAGAATCCCCAGTTATTTCTAGCGAGAACCGTGTGCGCATACATGTCTCCATTTTTTGTTTTTCCAGGTCACTTAAAACTAAAATTTTGTCATGGAAATCAACATTTCCTGATGAAAGGATTTTAAAAAGTTTGTTCACTATTTTTGCAAGTTTACAAAATATATTTGGTTTTATCATTACACCCATTATTTTTATTAGTCCTCTATGTTTACTATGAGCACATTTCTTGTCACATCTCTGCCATTACATATTCAAACTGATCCATTTAAAAACTCTGCTGAAAAGCTGTGTGAACAAAGGCAGTGGAAACCCTCCCTGTTATGTCACATTTCAACTTTCTTAAGCCATGCCCCTGTCCAAGTCTCCTGCAGTTATGCTGGGGATGACATATAAATATACATCATCACCACTTTTGACACGTGACACAGCATGCGGAAACCTGGCTGTAGTCCAAATTTTTCATTTTAGACATATATGTACTTTCTTCGTTCAAAAAACAAAGATAAACATTAAAAAAAAAGAAAAAAAGAAAAAGAAGAAGAAATGATCTATCTAGTTGTTTTGCATTTTTTTCTCCATAAGTTTTTCAAAGTTGGTGTGCCTAAAAAGAACAAATAGGGAATTGGCTCATGAAAAAAACATTTTGCCAGCTTGTAACTTTAGAACAAGAATTATCTTGAAAACTACCAGTCAGCATATAAAGGTAATCACTAAATCAGGTTGTTTTGTGTAATACCTTATATCCTGGTGAAACCCTATCTTGTTTTTGTTTGTTTGTTTGTTTTAATGTCCTTTCTGCAACTATGAACTCAATGTGTTATGCATGCTAAGTAACACAAGCATTGCAATGTCCCAACAACTGAAACATGAAGAATGCTGTGCTTAATGTATCGGGTATACCAGGCGATGACAACCAAGTTGCAAGCTCGGTGAATTTAGACTTGCAGTCTGTGATTTGTCAGTGACAAACTGGGTTTCAAGGTGGAAAAAAGACATTCCAAAAATGGTGTCCAATGGCGATTGGCCTGTTAAGCTGCACAACTCTGAATATAATTAGTAATCTTCTTCCCTCTTCCAATAACATCCTATTGAATTCACGATGACTCAAAATGTGCTGAGCTATTTTACAATTTACATGTAACAACATGTTCAAGTCATGCGTTCACATTGTTTCCATTTAACATTTATAAGCATATATTTCAAAACGTTCAGTTACAAGTGTGCAGTATCATGAATATGACAAATGTAAAACAATGTAAAAATGAACTAATTGTTCTTGCTATTCAACTCTAGAATTATTTTAATATAAGTCTTTTAACATAATCTCAACCCAGCAGCCATGATCCAACTATTTTCTAGTTTTCTTTCTTTGTTCACAGCAAGATTCACCACACTTGACATGCTGATTTTTTTTAAATCACCACAAATGAAAAAATACAGCATCCCTCTTCAAAGTAATTAATGAAAAAAATTGGTATAACTCTCCAAAATTCTATCAGGATTTACAAAAAGATATTGAAACATTAGTAAAATGGTTAGACAGATGGAATCTATATTTTAATGCTAAAAAAAATGTAAAGTACTTCATATTGGGAAATCAAACCCAGAGAAAGAATACATAATGAAAATCGGAGACAAAGAAATAAAAGTATCAAAATGTGATGAGGAAAGACTTGGGTGTCACATTTGACAAAAAATTATCATTTGACAAACATACAACAAATAGTATAAACAAAGCGAACAGAATGATTGGAATGATAAAAAGAACATCTGCATTTATAGATAAGGTTACTTTCTTACGGTTATATAAAACATTAGTTAGACCTATCCTAGAATATGGAAAAACTGTATGGTACCCAACGCAAATAAAGCAGTCACAAGCCACAGAAAGGGCTCAAAGAAGAGCAACAAAGCTGGTATATAATATAGCATAAAAGATTATTCATATCAAGTAAGGTTAAAGTACTTACAACTACCATCACTTAAAGCAAGAAGAGTAAGAGGGGACTTGATACAGACGTACAAAATATTAAATGGGTTTGATGATGTAAACAAAGCATGCTTTTTTGTACTCCAAAGGTAGACACTACAAAAAACAGTACAGACAAAATATTTAAACAGTATTCCAGAACAAATCTCAGAAAGTTTACATTTAATAACAGAGTAACAAATTATTGGAACAAATTAACAAACAATATCAAACGTGCACTAGTATAAATACTTTTAAAAACCTCATAGATAAAAACGAGTTATTGACAAAAGCGAAATATGACTGATGAATAAAATGACTGAGCTAGTCAAAGACCTGACCAACAATGTAAAGGAGTAAATCTGAAGGGGCATAAAAAGCCAAAAATGGCTAAGTTGTATGAAAGAACGCCCCAAATCCTCATCCTGACTGCGGCGACTCAGGAAATCAAATCTTCGAAATGTGTGACTGAACTAGACATCACGAGAACCCTGCACACTGCAATTATTCAGTTATACCAATCCAGAGAGTGTCGACATGGTTATTCAACAACAACACGTTGACTGACAAGTTTGTTGGCTGAAAATGATTTCATGATAAACATCAGTGCTTGCAGATTCAACCATTCCGAGATCGGCATTTGACGAACATTATGATAACAATAAACACGATCAAACAATTTGTTAATTCAAAGCACTCACCTGTGTGCTGGCTTTTTTTTCCTCAATACCCTCTTATGAACACTCGTTAAAGCTCGTGATATTATTGAAACATCATAACATTTAGATTTCAGATCTATCTAACAAATCGGTGTGAACATGGCGGCAAATCCAATCCCACAATGCAGCAAAAGAAAAAAAATCTGAGTTGTTTCCCATCCATGGTATGTGCTTGCTTTCACTTCCGGCAACTAGTAAAAAGACGTAAATATCGAAATAATTGGGGAAAATGAAAGGTCAAGATAAGCACGTGTTAAAAACATGTTTTCGCTCATTGGTTAGTTTGTGTGTGTGTGCGGGCGCGCGTGCATAGCATAACACAAAATACCAGCAGATGCCATGGAGATAACTGGGCTGAGTGATTTTTTTTAACTCCCCCACCCTCCCCCCCTTTACAAGTATCAGAATGATCAACGTGATGATTGTGGACACTCCACGGATGATGATGAATCAAGGAAGCCAGACTGTTACAACTGAATTGATGATTAATTGTCCACAATTCCCAATAAAGCCAAGTTATCATGCTTGGTCGATGTCAGCGATGGAACTACAGTTGTTCCTCCCATACTCTCCACACGGATAAATCGGAACCGGCATGTTTTCAATACTGCTTCCGTAACGTGTGATAAGCTGTAAACGGGGGCAAATAAGGGTCCCAAGGTCTATGTCTCCAAGGTGTACGTGTCCCAGGCGGGAAAATGGTGCTGGGTATCTGGAAAACACTCCAGTCGTTTTAAGCCTGTATTTCAGACGGTTTCAATCACTGACTCTTTCACTTTATTGTCTGACACCGAGAACAACGAAAATTCGCCTTCGTTAGTTCAGGCTCGTCAGTCGTAAAGAGAGAGAGAGAGAGTAGTTGTGTGTGTGTGTGCGGTGTGTCAGTGTGTGTGTGTGTGTCAGTGTGTGTGCGTCTCGATCCTCTTCCCTAATTTCTTTCCCTTATGCCCAATCGATTTCACTGAGGGTCAGTGTACAGTGTCCGTCATAGACATATATAGATGTAAACATATCTCTTTGCCGTTTATGTTCGTCCATCCATCCATCAATCAGTGTCCCGACGTCAGTGGGCACTGACTGAGTCACTGACTTGATTTCAGTCTCGTCGACGGCCGTGCCGCACTGACTCGGTGATGCACTGCGGCGGGTCCGTCCCTGGGCCTTCGACTGACCCAGCGATCGCCGCATTTCCCCACTCTCAGGGAAGCAACTCTTGTACTGGTAGATTGCATCATGAGCCGCAAGCTACTATAATCCTTCTGTGACTTATGAACGCTTGGAAGTTGGAGAGGAAATGCACCTGTTTGGCTGAATAAATAATGATAAAACTAAGCAGGTTTATTTTTGGATTAACACCCAGTGCATAATGAAATCTAACTTGACACACGGAGTGTGTGACCTGTGACATCAATAAACGACCTTCACCTTCTTACTAAAAAAAACAAAAAACAAAAAAAACAAAAAACCCACAGTCGCACGAAGTCTAGTCTGCTGCGCGCGACGGTCGTTTTTACAGCGTACAAATGCCACATGACCACAAAGATAACGATTCTCGGCACTTACTGTGGAATCAAGGACACGTTATTAACTGTGACAGCCAATAGCATGTCTGTAAGATCTTGAAGAGGGACTTTAGAACGTGACCGTCAAATCGTGTGCGGTGTCGCTGAGGGCAAGGCCAACTTATTCCGCTTCCAGAGGAAACAACGTGTTTTGTGCGACGACAACATAATCCAATGCGACATCAGCGTTATATATTTATTATTTTAAACCGAAGACTATGATAGAATAATACCTTTGCAAAGGTTATCGATATATAGATTTCTTCATTATGTTTGCAAGCAGTGAAGATCAGGTAGTCTGTTCAACTGGATAGATTTTTTAGTCAGGTAAACACAAACTTGTTTCATCATCGGTCACTTGCCTTGGAACCTTCGTCATGATTTTTCAAGTATTGTCAGACGAGGAAATAGTGCAACTGAAAGATGAACTTGGGGCTGATCTGCCAGGCTCGGCAAAGGTGAGCAACAACAATGGATCCAGTTGAGAGTGGTAACATGTTGGAAAAACATTTTCTCCTCCACCCACAATGCCATTCCGTCCACCCCAGGAGTATGTGTGTGCATCTCGTCTGCATTATTTCTTTCTAGGCTAATAGATTGATTTTTCACACCAGGACCAGTGTAACAGTTTCCACTGAAGTCTACATCTGTTTATGAAATGCATTATCAATATTAACTATTATCACAGCATCTTGTCTGTCTCTCATATGAGCCATCTTTTCCATCAGTTGCTGTAATACTAATAGTAGAGTTTTATGTGTGAGTTCATGCGTGTTGTTAAGAATGTGATGGCAAACTGATTGATACTGATTATTTTATTGCTTGAGTGTTCTAATTCAGATAGTAATTGTCAGTTTTAGTTAAAATTGTAAAAATCACAAAATTTCAGCAGTACCGATTGAATAGTGTGATTTTCATTCTTTCTCTCTCTCTCTCTCTCTCTGTGTGTGTGTGTGTGTGAACATTTGCAGATGTTCTACATCTTGTTCAACTTCCTAAGAGGACTGCTGAATGGATTTGAGGTGATTGTAGATCACTGGCCGCAATGGACATGCATCATTCTTCGCCCACAGTCTCAGGATTCTGTAAGTACAAAAATGTCAGACTTTAAAAAAAATTTTAAATGTGTCATTGTGTGTATACCACTTAATGACTTATGTACAGGTTCTCCCACTTTTTTGAACAAATGAAGAACTCACAGAGTTGCACATACTGATCATTGCTGCACACACAGTGAACATCAGCTGTTGCCATTCCTGTGAGAAAATCAATAAGACCCACCTACAGTTGTAAGTTCTAACCTCAGTGATTGATCCAGCCAAGTGTTTAATGGGTTAACTATGTGAGTGCCTGTCTGTGTTTGTGAGACTCTTGTGTTTGTATGGGAATGTTTGTGTTTTTACTCATGTGTTTGTGTGTGTTGATTTGATTTTAACTTAAGTCTGTTCACCTGTGTTGATACTTATGTATTTGCGCGCGCACGTGCGCATGTGTGTGTTTGCTTGCATGTGCTGTTTCCAGTTGATAAGTTGATAGAGACATGATCATTCAGTAAACGGATTTGTAGACAGTCAATTCTGACACAGACACTCACTTAATACATGTATTTAGATACATTTTAAAAGACACAGCACTTGCATACATGTATACATGTAAATGCATATACGAAAACAGATTGGCAGGCATACAATTAATGAATTATTATCTATGTGTGGACACACACACACACATGTACACACTCACACACACACACACACACACACACACACACACACACACACACACACACAGATAAGCTTATGGAAATACTGCTGTCACTGACTTGATCAATACCAGTGCTGTTGTTTTGTTTCGTTGAATAATAGATTTGTTTGCCCCTTGACTGGTGTGCTGTGTTAACATAGTGCTCTTATAATAAAGCATGCGGGTGCAACGGGAAAAAAAAAAAAAGAAATGGAAATTTCAGTATTCAGCACAAGCAGTTGGATGAATTTTATAAAACTTTTGATATAGCACATGACAAAGTTAAAAGTAAAAAACAGTAAAAACAACAACAACAACAAAAAACACAAACATATTTTCCAGGTGAAGAATATGTTGTCAAAGGGGCAGGTTTTGTCTGAATGTACTGTCAATGGTTCTTTCAAACAGTTTTGACTGTTGAAAATACAATAAGGAAGAATATAGAATGTCATTTTTCTGACTTAGCCAAAGATGAAAAAGACAGAACATAAACCCCCACAACATCTGCTATGATAATTTTCAGCAGTCTTTTCAGCCAGGGTTTACTATACGCAGATCCAATTTCACATCATTGTTTACCTGTTCTGCCATGATTCTCTGGGCACAGGTGTTGATCAGTTCAGATTTTATGGACTGACACAGTCTGGCATGAGTTTGCCATTGCAGCTGGTGTTACAGTCAGTTACCATCATAATTCATATGTTAATGTTATGGAAAATGCATTGTTTAGGTTCAGATTTAATGGACAAACAAAATGTGTTTTATTAAATGATGATGTGTGTGTTTCTGCAGGTGGCCTCATATTTCCGTCATTTTTACATATGCCATACGAGGAGTGTCAAGGCATTCCGTTTCTTCATTCAGAGACCATGTGTCGTGGACTGGACTAAACCTGTTTGCTTTACTGGTGTGTGTGTGTATGTGTGTGTGTGTGTGTGCTCATGCTTTTTAAAATTATTTTTGTTGTTTTGTTCTAATGTTAAAGTATGTCATGTTTAATTTTAATACATCTGATAATATTAATGACACAACAGTGTACAGCCGATTCTCAGTGAAATTGATGACACAAAGCAGATGGTTTTTGAGATATAACATTGTGTGTGTGTGTGTGTGTTTTAGAGTGATAGCAGTGCCATTGGCAAAGAGAAAGAACAAAGATTACAGTTAAGGTTAAATAAGGAAAAGACATTCTCCATTAATGGTCTGCAACTCATACATTCAGTTTATGATCTGTGAGTGGGATTTTCTGTGTGTGAAAATTTTTACATTGCTGCTTCTAGCGTCGGAACATTTGTTGTCTCATTTTTGTCTTCACTGATGCTTTGTTGTAATTTTCTCTGACTTTATTCAAAATTGGACCACATTTATCTTTCAGAAACAAGTATTGCATTATAAAAAAAAAAGAAAAAAAAAAAAAAGAAAAGAAAAAAAGGCTGTTCATTTGTGTACCGAAATTTGGAAACATTCTGCAGTAATACACTTACAACATAACAGTTGCAGCAATGATATGGGTAACGCCAGCTCTCTTAGATAAAACAAACAAACAAAACCAACTCTGAAACAGAATGAATGAATTAGAGTAAATATTCTGATAGAAGCAAAACAAAAAATCTGAGTATACACAGAGAGAGGTTGTTTTTTCTCAATGAAGTCGTCTTCTTCTTCATCGTTCATGGGCTGCAGTTCCCATGTTCACTCGTATACACGAGTGGGCTTTTACGTGTATGACTGTTTGTACTCCCGCCATGTAAGCAGTCATACTCCGCTTTTGGGGGTGCATGCTGGGTATGTTCTTGTTTCCACAACCCACTGAGCACTGACAGGAATACGGGATCTTTGTAGTGTGTATTTGATCTGCATGTGTATACACACAAAGGGCGTTCAGGCACTAGCAGGTCTGCACATCTGTTTCCTGGGTGAGGCGCTGTGACCAGATCGAAAGATTTTTTTCTTCCACTTGGCTGTTGTACCTATCTCTCAGTGAAGTGACATCTGGGAAATATTAAAAGCACATCTGTTTCCTGGGGGAGGCGCCGTGATCAGATCGAAAGATTTTTTTCTTCCACTTGGCTGTTGTACCTGTCTCTCTGTGAAGTGACATTTGGGAAATATTAAAAGCACATCTGTTTCCTGGGGGAGGCGCCGTGATCAGATCGAAAGTCTTTTTCTTCCACTTGGCTGTTGTACCTGTCTCTCAGTGAATTGACATTTGGGAAATATTAAAAGCACATAAAAAAAGAACCATATGAAAAAATCAGTAATGGAATGAACTGACCAGTTTTGCTCTATATAGGAGTTTCAGGGATAGACAAAGAGGTCATTTTCAAACAAGGAACAGTTGTCACCATAAAAGGATAAAATAATGTGCATTTTAGTCAACTAAATGTGGTTGTAATTCTCCATTTATGTTGTTGAAGCCACAAAGAGAATATGTCTGGTTGTTCTCATTGCTTGTTGATGACACAAATGAGTTGGATTATGTCAGCGTCAGTGGCTGTTTTGTGTCTTTGCAGGTGTGTCATACGATGCAGTGCAGATTGTCATGTCATTGTCAGTTGTGTTGTCATTGCAGGTGTGCCATACGATGCGGTGCCAACTTTACAGGAGCAGTGCCGAAAATACGGAGGTCGTTTGTCATCCGTGGAGAACAGGTTCATGTACGCTTGGACCAACAAAGAACCACCACAGCCACTTCCGTGAGTTAGTTTGCTGTACAGCTGACAGCTAAGTCATACCTATCAGTGTGTGTGTGTGTGTGTGTGTGTGTGTGTGTGTGTGTGTGCAAGTGCTAGGTGAGAAAAGAAAGTGGGAGGGAAAGGGGGCATGTGATTGAAGTAGTGTCAAAGCTTGCTGAAGAAAATCTAATTTTCACAAAAAAAAATGCTTGTGAAGAAAGTAAGTCAATGAAATAAGCTTACTAGGCCAGAGATGTTTATCCTTTGTTGGATATATAGTGATAAGCCTACCTACTTGAACAATTCAATATTATCTGAAAAAGAGAGGAGTAAGGATTTTGAGAGGGGCTTGAAACTTAAATTGTGACAGTCATCATCACTGCTCGTGTTGCTGGATTTCTTATTTCAGTGCCTTAGTCTACCGCTAACTTTTGATCACTTTGCTCTTGGCAGGGTTCCAGAAGGCCTGACATTGACCACCCTCAAGCCCACTGACGCAGCAGCGTTGTGTGAAAGATGGAAACACTACCGACCCGACCCTGATCTGGATCAATACATGCAAGAGGTGGCCACCTGTTTTGCCTCCAGCGCCATTGTGAATGAGAAAGGGGAGCTGATGGCCTATATTGCCATGCAGTTCAACGGATCCATGGCCATGCTTCACGTGGAGCCTCAGCACAGGGGGAAGGGGCTGGGGCAGATTGTTCTGGTGGATCTCACACGCAAACTTCTGGCCTCACAGCACACAGCGTTTGGCTTTATCCCGACAAAGGATACTTCTTTCCTTGCCACCAGCAGTCAGAAGCTGGGCTTCAGCTGGGTGCCTCAGGGAAGCTTTGCGTGGGTTCGTTACCAGCCGAAGGCGTCATCTTCTCCTTTACCCTCAGCTGCTGGCCCAGTTGCAAATCAGACGGCAGCATCAGCCTCATCTGCAGCCAGCTTCGGGAAAGGTGACTGTTCACAAGAAGAGGAAGGGGGAGGGCTTTTTCTTACCGCTCTACCACTGTCATGCAATGAGTGTTCTGATATTAGCAATGATGTTAACAGTTCCTGTGAACATATAGGCATGGGCATTTCTTGAATCTTAGATTGGGATGGTTTGTGAAGGTTTGGTTTTTGTGAATATTGACACTTTCTGTGTTGGGTCTGTTCTCCATGTCTTGCTTGCTGGAGATACATCAATGTATTGCACTATAGATCATAGATCAAGTTGGAATTCTTTTTAGCATTGATGACTTTAATTTGTGCCCAGAACTTATCCTCTCATACAGTCTGGAAATTTTGTCTCAATGCTGGAATTGTCTCAAATATTCATAGAGCCAGTTGACCAGGGTAAGTTTGTTGAATCATCTTTTTTTTACGTGAGACATTACATATAGTCACAGAACCAGACAGTTATTAAAGAAATATCTGTGTTAGTGCAGTAACTAAGTAACAGTTAAGGAAATATTTGACTATTTGTGTTCTGGGTCATTCAGCTATTGTTTTTTTTTTTTTAACTCAGGACCAGTGTAAAGTTTTAGGTTAGACCGGACCATGTTGAAATCACTCCCATGTCCAACTTTTCTCAGGTTGAAATAATATTGAATAAGTTGCTTGCCTTTTTAGTGCATTGTTCGCAATCATAGATGTACATTTCCAGATTAAGAAGAATCAGAATATTCCCAAATATTTCGTAGTTCTTCCTTTGGCCAGATAAGTTCAACAATCAGAATATTCCCAAATATTTCATAGTTCTACCTTTGGCCAGATAAGTTTAACACAAGTGCAGCTGATGAACCATGCTGAATATGAATACAAGAATCATGTTCAGTGTTGCCATTATCACATCAAATGTTTGTTTGTATACTGTCATCAAGGATGTAAATGATTTGTGAACAGATTTAGTTTTGGCAGTTGTGTTTATGAATAGGGTTGAAAGTAGGAAGATGATTTAAACATGACTTAGCACTTCAAGCCTGAAGGACTTCCCTCATGTCCATATATACTCCCACCCAACCCCCCTTTTGTTTCTTCTTTATTTCAGTATTTGTGTTGTTGATGTATATATTTCATGGTGATGATGTTACATGAGTGAAGTGATAAGTCTTTGTTGTAGCTAACTATTCTTTTATGATGATGTTTTTTAATTGTGATACTGAAAAAAATGATCCTGTTTTTTTTTTTTTTAACCAATCTTGACAGTTTTTGCTATGTTGATATATATAGTTATGGTTGATAGAAAAAGTATTTTGTGAATGATACAGCTGTGGGTGGCTGATTTTTGTTCACTACATAGTTTTTTGACTCACTTGTGTAAACAAAGTGAGTCTATGTTTTAACCCGGTGTTCGGTTGTCTGTGTGTGTGTGTGTCTGTGTGTCCGTGGTAAACTTTAACATTGATATTTTCTCTGCAAATACTTTGTCAGTTGACACCAAATTTGGCATAAAAATAGGAAAAATTCAGTTCTTTCCAGTCATCTTGTTTAAAACAATATTGCACCTCTGTGATGGGCACAAAAAAATTAAAAAAAAAGAAGCCTAATTATATGCAAACTGCATTTACTGTTATATTTATATTTTTTGTATTCTCTAAACTTGGCACTTTGACCTCTTATTCTGACACAACAAGAGGAGTTATTATTATCATTTTTTGTTCAAACAGGGACTTCTTTTGCTAAGCATGGAATTTTTATTTATTTTGCAAACGTTTTGGTGCAGAGAGTAAAAAAGGGAAATTACTCTGTAATTAATGCTAGGGGACTTAATTTATCACAAGTGAGTCTTGAAGGCCTTGCCTCTCTTGTTTTCCTTTGTTTTTCTGTGGAGTATTTATTACATTCTCACTGTAGTAGGTTTAACCTATACTTTTTCCCCCAGTCACTCTGACCAACACTCATTTCATTCTGTTGATTTGTCTGCCTGTCATTAGACTCACATTTCTTGAGAGACCATGCCATGATTTGGTACTGACCACTGAACAAAGTGTTGGGCATTATTTCAGTTGATTCCTTGCTTAATAAATGAAGGTTTGAAAATAACCACCACCAACAACAAGATTCAAAGAAATCTCACTTCACTGGACTTAGTAGATAAAGTGTAAGTCTCTTTCTTTGGATGATAAGCTGAAGTTCCAGGTTCTGTGTATGCATATATTGCTTACAAAAACAAACAAAAAACATTGCACCAAAGGAATTATATGTATAAAATCTTGAACTTAAGGGAAAAAAAACTGCGCTGAAAGTTAACAAAATATGCATTTGTAGCTGGGGGCAAGATGTTAGTGGGGATAAGGATGGGGATGAGACAGTGAATGACATCACATCCTCCTAAATAAAGCAGTCAAACTTTACATATATATATACTGGCATAGACAAAACTGATAACACACTGAGATGATCCATGCAGTATTGTACAATGCAGTACAGTGCAGAAGAATACTGTTTTCACCAGTTCAGGCAAGGATGAGAATATAGAGCACAAGATGACTTTCACAATGCATTTTGATCCACAGATTTCATCATGCTGAACATAAAATGAAAATGATGAGACACAGAGTGGATTCAAATAGTTCTTTTGATGACAGCCTTTCATCATCAGAAAAGCTTTGCATTGAAGGGCTGTTGTCAAAATGACTATGCATTCCATGCTCTCTTCAGGTTCATATTCATCATGTTCAGAAATGAAAATGCACAGAGGGAAACCATAGCTTGCGTAGCATGAATTGTCTATTTCTGTAATGATCAGTCTTTTGGAGACAAGAAGTTACATAGCATCTAAATTTTATCATCTAGCCCTTGTCACCCTACTTTACATTACAGTGCTGTATTCTCTGTCAGTATTCTTGTATTCTTCACCTTTCCTTCGTCACCTGACAAGCACATTGGGTCTTTGTGTAGGTCGGGCATCTGCTTCTGCCCAGCCTCTTTGTTATGAAGCAGATTTTAGTGTGGAGTATATGGAGCAGTCCGCATGCTTTGATGCTGCCTTGAAACTGTTACTGCAGTCAGTGTTTTTGACTCACTTGTGTTAACAAAGTGAGTCTATGTTTTAACCCGGTGTTCGGTTGTCTGTGTGTGTGTCCGTGTGTCTGTGTGTCCGTGGTAAACTTTAACATTGACATTTTCTCTGCAAATACTTTGTCAGTTGACACCAAATTTGGCATAAAAATAGGAAAAATTCAGTTCTTTCCAGTCATCTTGTTTAAAACAATATTGCACCTCTGGGATGGGCACAAAAAAAATAAAAAGATGAAGCCTAATTATATGCAAACTGCATTTACTGTTATATTTATATTTTTTGTATTCTCTAAACTTGGCACTTTGATCTGATATTCTGACCCAACAACAAGACCAGTCATTATTATCATTTTTTGTTCAAACAGAAACTTCTTTTGCTAAGCATGGAAGTTTTATTTATTTTGCAATGGTGCAGATAGTAAAAAAGGGAAATTACTCTGTAATTGATGCTAGGGGACTTAATTTGCTTTAAACTGATCTTTCTCATCTTAAACATTACATTTTGAAATTATACTCAATACATAAAAAGCTTGGATTTTTTTGTTTTTAAGTGTATCACAAGTGAGTCTTGAAGGCCTTGCCTCTCTTGTTCATTGAATGCAGTGCTTTACAGAGTGCTGTGATCCAGCGTGGTACTATGCTGCGCTGTATAGACAGCAGTACAACCGAACATGGTACTGTGCAGTGTTGTACACAGCAGTATAATTCAGCATAGTACATACTGAGCTGTGCTGTAGGTAACAACCTAATATGGTACACTGCAATGCTGTTCACAGCAGTACAATCCAACTTGGTACTGTGTGCTGTAGACAGCAGTACAGTCAGTGATACTGCGAGTGTGATGTGCTGTACACACCAGTACAATCCAGCATGAGACTGTGATGTGCTGTACACACCAGTACAATCCAGTATGATACTGTGATGTGCTGTACACACCAGTATAATCCAGTATGATACTGTGATGTGCAGTACACACCAGTATAATCCACAAAACTGTGATGTGCCGAACACAGCAGTACAATCCAATATGATGTGCTGTACACAGGAGTACCATCCAACATGATACTGTGATGTGCAGTACACGCCAGTATAATCCACAAAACTGTGATGTGCCGAACACAGCAGTACAATCCAATATGATGTGCTGTACACAGGAGTACCATCCAACATGATACTGTGATGTGCTGTACACACCAGTACAATCCAATATGATGTGCTGAACACAGCAGTACAATCCAATATGATACTGTGATGTGCTGTACACACCAGTACAATCCAATATGATACTGTGATGTGCAGTACACACCAGTATAATCCACAAAACTGTGATGTGCTGTACACAGCAGTACAATCCAGTATGATGTGCTGTACACAGGAGTACCATCCAACATGATACTGTGATGTGCAGTACACACCAGTATAATCCACAAAACTGTGATGTGCCGAACACAGCAGTACAATCCAATATGATGTGCTGTACACAGGAGTACCATCCAACATGATACTGTGATGTGCTGTACACACCAGTACAATCCAGTATGATACTGTGATGTGCTGTACACACGAGTACAATCCAATATGATACTGTGATGTGCAGTACACACCAGTATAATCCACAAAACTGTGATGTGCTGTACACAGCAGTACAATCCAGTATGATGTGCTGTACACAGGAGTACCATCCAACATGATACTGTGATGTGCAGTACACACCAGTATAATCCACAAAACTGTGATGTGCCGAACACAGCAGTACAATCCAATATGATGTGCTGTACACAGGAGTACCATCCAACATGATACTGTGATGTGCTGCACACACCAGTACAATCCAGTATGATACTGTGATGTGCTGTACACACCAGTACAATCCAATATAATACTGTGATGTGCTGTACACACCAGTATAATCCACAAAACTGTGATGTGCTGTACACAGCAGTACAATCCAATATGATGTGCTGTACACAGGAGTACCATCCAACATGATACTGTGATGTGCTGTACACAGCTGTACAATCCAGCATGGGATTGGGATGCGCAGTATAATCCAATATGAGACTGTGATGGCCTGTACACAGCAATACAATCCACCATGGTACTGTTCAGTGCTGTACACAGCAGTACAATTCAACACGGTACTGTGCAATGCTGTGTTAGCAGTACAATCCATATCCAACACAGTTATGCGCAGTGCTGTTTACAGCAGTGCAATCCAACATGGTACTGTGCAATGGTGTATACAGCAGTACAATCCAACATAGTACTGTGCAGCGCAGCACGCAGCAGCGTGATCGAACATGGTATTGTGCAGTGCAGGACAGAACAGGACAATCCACTTGAGACTGTAAATTCTGTACAGTGCATCTTGACACAGATTTTTATATGTGTGTTATTTATTTTTTTCTATTGTTATTGATACTTATATAGTGCCTGTCTTCGGTCAGAGACTAAACTCTAATGCGCTTTACAAACATGGAGTCATTTGCACAGCAGGCTGCATAGTTGGGTAGAGCCAGCTGCCAGCTGCCTTTTTTTAAGGCGTTCAGTATTCATTTCCTGTATCATTCAGTGCGGCTTCGTTAAAGCACATGCACATTCAAGTATATTAAAGAGGAATTTTCTGAAGAATTTTGTGAGGGACATTGTTGCTGTGGGTTCTTTAACGTGCGTTAAGGGTATGTATAAGCATTGAATTGTCACAAGTTAGTATGATGAAAACTACAATTTTCTTTTGGCTTATTGTTGGTCATTGCACTTGTCCCATGAGTCAAGTTATTTACCCAGTTGAACTTTTCCCACCTTCTGGACAGGGTAGATTTTATCAAATGTCTTTACCTTCTAAATTCAACACTTTCTCTTGAAAACTGGTTATCTTCCGTCTTTCCCTTATGAGGCCTTATCCACATGGAATGAGCTTCCTGTCTTTCAGCCAGACCAATTTAGAAAGCACTGTTTAATCCATCTTTCATCCAATCAAGCATGAGTGTTTAAAGGTGTATAAATAAGAGTGTGCGAGTTGTAAAAATACTTCTTCTTTTTTTCTTAATCATAAATCTTAATGTTCTGTAAATATGCTTTTTTTTTTTCCATCCGTGCTCATTTGTTTTTAAGTGCATTTAACATATTTTGGAAATGTTCTTGTTCCATGCTCTGGGCTTTCTTTTTGAAAGGTTGAGCAATGAGAATCACTCTTTTACATATTCATTATTCAGATGATTTTTTACTTAGCATATTTCAGTGCTGTGCGATTTTCTGTATGATTGGCTGGACTGTGAGTGTGATACAGATTTTAAGTTGCATTTGTTTTGTAAAGCTTGGAATCTTTAAGGTGCCAACAGCACTGAAAGTTAAAAAAAAATAAACAAGTGTTTATTATTTGAATATTTAAGTTCTCGCTTCTTTTGGGATTTCACTTTTTAACAACATATGGAGGCAACATGATTTAATTTTGTTTGTATTGTGTGTGATTTGGGGAGATTCCTTTTTAGAGGGGTTGCTTTTGATTTATTTAGAAGTCTGTTCTTTTTTTTCACTTGTGTGTGAGCTGGTGTGGAGCACTAGGCTGTTGTGCTATTTGAAAGAGGAAAATATTACTGTACCTATTTTTTGGTGAGCAATAAAGAAACAACTTTCGTTTATGTTTTTTTAAGCAATAGTGAAATGACCTGTAACACATTTTATCATAATGATGACTGTATATGTTGTACAAAGTGGTGAAGTGTAACTACCATTTAAAATTGCATTCCGTCATGTAGATTGATTATTTTTGTTGAGACATATCCAGGGTTTTCAGTATTTGATTGGACTTAACTCACTCTGGACAATGGAACACTATAGCGTTCCTGACAAAAGGCGCGGTTCTGGATGACGGAACGCTATAGCGGTTATGACAATAAACAAATTTTCCAGGTTTTCTTCATGAGGTAGCATAACAATTGCAGCTACATGGGGCATTGCGAACGTGTCAAGGGTGAAATGGAAAGTTTCATGATGAGGTTCTGTAACAACTTACTCGGCGGCGAGCGACTGACTTTGGCACCCCACGTGACTAATCTGCTATATAGATCATGACAGCGACTTTTACGGCTGCTGAAGTGATTGAAATGCTTCAAACTGAAGGTTCCTTTCATCGACGAGGATGATGAAGATGTTGAATAAAGTATCTTCAGTGAAGAAAGCTACCAGCAAGAAGGTACTCACAGTGACTCAGATTTGGAGGGCAGTGAAGAGGGAGGGAGGTGCGGGTATGGCATGACAAGAGGAGAGGGGTCAGTGGGTCAAGTACAGCAAGTTTCATTCAGTTACCTTATGTTTTCTATTTTTTGTGATTTTTTTCCCCCTAGCCCTAACAAATGGGCTGTCTGTAGGGAAAAGCAAGGGAGAAAACTTTCCAGCCCGACTGAGTTAAGCTGTGGGTAAACACGAAGGTGCTGTTGACTTTTGTGAAGGCTGAGATTCATCTGTAATTTTTTGTTGTTGAAAAAGAAACAAAAAAAAAGAAACAGGAAAAGATTGGTTGTTTTGTTATTTTCTTCTGTTTTTTTGCTGCACCATTTTTCTTCTTCTTGATACATGTATAATCATGATCATTATGTCTAAATGGCTGTATTGTTGTGGTGATTAGTTGCTTGTTTGTTTGTTGTTGTTTCTTGTGTGTGTGTTTTTTGTTGTTGTTTTTTTTTGGTTTTTTTGTTGTTGTTTTTTTGCTCTGTCTGTACACACCTTGATGATGCTGTACCGCTGGTTGTCTATGCTGCTGTACATCTTTCCATTTGCCCTTTCTGCCATGTCTTGTTTGTAAATTCCCCCCACCCCTTACACACACACAAACACTCACACATTACCATGACGGAAAAACAGGCACCTGCACAAACATGTTCTCTCTCTCTCTCTCTCCACATCCCTCTTTTTTCCTTTCTTTTATACCCCAGGGCTGGGTGGAAAAAAAGTATATGTTTTGCTTATCTCATTACCCTGGTAAAATAACATTTCGTTTCGTTTCGTTTCATTTCTCTCTCTCTATCTCATTGCCCTCTCACTTTCTCCCTCACCCACACACGCACACACACACACACACACACACACACAGAGGCACCATGAAAAATATGTTCTCTTTCTCTGTAATATGCACACACACACACACACACACACACACACACACGCACACACACTGACAGGCACCTGTACCAGTTTATGCATTCTTTCTCTCTTTTTTGTGGCCTCAGTTGCATGCAGGTCATGGAGCACCAAGACTTTCCCTCTATCTTATTTACTGTCTCTCTCACACAAATCCAAAAACAGACACTCATATCGATAGGTAGGAGACTAAGCTTTTGTACATTCTTTCTTTCACTTCTTCTCTCTCTCTCTCTCTCTCTCTCTCTCTCTCTCTCTCTCTCTCTCTCTCTCTCTCTCTCTCTCTCTCTCTCTCACACATTAAAGCATGTAAACAGCAGCACAGATAAGCAAAATATGCAAACATTCTCTCTCTCACTCACTCTCTCTCTCTGTCTGTCACACACACACACACACACACACACACACACACACACACTCACACACACAGAGTTATCACATAAATCACATTTATTTTTCAGATAATCAAATAAAATGTGTGTATATTGCTTGTTTTATACTCTTAAGCATTTTATTTGATCTGAGTGGAAAAGTGAAACTTTCGTTTAACTGAATATAAAAATAAGAAGCGGTAAAAAGCTCATTTGAGATATGATGCGAAAGATTGGGTGGGTTTTTTTTTTTTAAATTGTCTTTGATAAGGAGTCTGTAATTGAAAATACCAGATTTCACTGAGGGGTATTTAATGCCAAACATGTCATATGGCACAGTTTGACATGTCATTGACATTTGATGATGAGTCTTGATATACTAAAATGTAGAATTGCATGCAGGTACTGAAAGTATATGTGAAAACTTTTCACAGCTTGTACTTGTGATATTTTGCTGTCATCCCTTTGCTTTGGTTTTTTTTCCCCCACTGAATATGGAGCAGGAAATTATGCTGATATGTTCCTTGATATGGCACAGTAAAGATTTGTCAGTTTTGGGGTGTTTACTTCTAATATAATATTCAGACTTTTAGAATGTATTTCAGATCTGAATCTCCACATTTTTCAGAGGGATAATATTTAATGGACATTCTTTGATTAGTTGGTACAAAACATTGATCTCAAAACAGCGTTATTGATAACATATCAGACTGGTTTCTTGTTTGTAAAAACAAACTTCTTGTCAGTTTGACAAACGCATGCATTTTTCACAATGTGTGCTGCAGCAAAAATATTTTTTAAGTTGTGGAATCTTGCATAGAGAAAGCTCATCAATGTACATATATGTATATATGATATTGTGCACTGGTTGAATAAATGGTTAATATTACTGTACATATAATATTTCTGTGTGTGAGTATGATTCTGCAAAGCTGCACGGCTGTGGGATTATGAAGTTTATTGTTTCTTTATATGGCACCTTTTGCATTCAGGACTCTTTCAATGACTGAGGCAATATGTGGAGTGATGGCCTAGAGGTAACGCGTCCGCCTAGGAAGCGAGAGAATCTGAGCGCGCTGGTTCGAATCACGGCTCAGCCGCCGATATTTTCTCCCCCTCCACTAGACCTTGAGTGGTGGTCTGGACGCTAGTCATTCGGATGAGACGATAAACCGAGGTCCCGTGTGCAGCATGCACTTAGCGCACGTAAAAGAACCCACGGCAACAAAAGGGTTGTTCCTGGCAAAATTCTGTAGAAAAATCTACTTCGATAGGAAAAATAAATAAAACTGCACGCAGGAAAAAATACAAAAAAAAAAGGGTGGTGCTGTAGTGTAGTGACGCGCTCCGTGGGGAGAGCAGCCCAAATTTCACACAGAGAAATCTGTTGTGATAAAAAGAAATACAAATACAAAATACAAATCTATATGGCTTGACAACATTAAGACAAAATGAAACAAATGTTGACTATGATTTTTTTTTTTTTATTGGCACATTAGTTATCATCTTGTGATTTTAGGCGCTTCTGTCACCATAAAAGTGCTGGATCTGTGTAAATTTATGACCATATCCATGCAAAATTGATTTTTGAATACCACGATGATCCTGTCCATGGAAACAACTGCTTTGTACATAGCCTTATTTTGATTGGATTGGAAACTTGATTTTCACTTTTCACTTGATGTGAATTGTTGAATTTAAGACTGAGGCAGTTAATATTTAACTAAATACATATATTTTGTTTGGAATGAGGTCAACAGTTAGCCATCATTTTTTTCTTTTTTCATTTTCTTTTTTTTTAAATCAAAAACAGTACAAAGAATTTTTTTTCCAAAACAAACTTTTGTGCTTGAAAAAGAAATATTCCTCTTCTTCACTAGTCTGTTGCACTTTTGGTGCATTCGCTATGGGAATGAACCCTTCCAGGATATGGAGTCAAGCGTAGAAACTATACAACTGTTAGTCAAGCATAGAAACTATAAAAATGTTTGATTTTCAGATGGTGCATATAGATGCCATAAGAAGAAGCACAGACTTTTTTTTTTTTTTTTTTCATTTCTGTAGAATTTGAATAAAGTGTTTGTAAGCTGTCAGAACAGAAAAGACAGGTAATACCACTTGTTCATTTAAACTCTGTGTGTGTGTGTGCGCGCGCGCATGCATGCATGCATGCATATATGCATGTTTTCTGCGTCAACAGATGGTGATCATGCCTTATGTTATCATGGTTTGTGTGCGTTGATCTGTCTCCAAATGTATGATGTTGTCTCAGATTGGGTTGTGTTCAGGTTCATCTGCGGGTGAGAGGGAAACAATCTCACATGACTCATGAATTCATGTCTGTACAATCTGCAGCGTTTGAATGTGTATGATTTGAAATGTCTGAAGAAGTGTAAGTTATAGTGTTTAAAAAAAAAAAAAATTTCTTTCTTGTTTGCTTTTTTTGGTTTGGTTTTTGTTTTTCATTAAATTAATTGAGTATCTTTGCCTCATGTTTATTATGTTTCATGTCATTTTCTTTTCTTTACTTTTATCTACTTTTTCATGTGTATTTACCTGCTAATCATTTATGACATTTTTCTTATTCTTTTCATGTTAGAAAAAAGATTACCTTGTACAGAAGCATGTGTTTGTGTTATTATGTGCATATGTGTGTGTATCAGTTTGTGTAAAACAGTAAAACAGATTTTAATGCAGTTATAACTGTTTCAGCCAGTGGATATATAATTCAATGACATCCTTGATCTTGACTCAAGGATACAACATCAAGGAAATGTGTGTGTGTGTGTGTGTGTGTGTGTGTGTGTGTGTGTGTGTGTGTGTTTGCTTTTCTCTCAGAAACCATTTCATTGCCATAAGAAAGCCTTGACAACATTGACGTACACATGCAAAACAAACAAAATGTTGCAAGTGTCTCTGAAATTTCTATCTCTGCATAACAAACAAATGGCTTAAAATGCAGAATTTGAATGGAAAATGACACAAAAATTGTCTGCAAAGATTTCCACTCTGACGCAAACAGATGAAAGGAACTAAAAATCAAATGTGTGGTTTTACTTATCTGTCCAAGTTTTCTTGATTCAATACTGACAAGATGCCATCTTCTGAGTCGTACAAAAACATCAACTTTTATGTTGATCAGATATCGAGAACCAAATGGATCATTTGTGGGATCGATTATTTTATTCTGAATGTAATGGCCACATAACGAGATCTAGTGACGTGGCTGAAACAGTCCTCCTAGGAACTGTTTACCGAGGAAGTTGGAAGGGAAGACAGAAATATAATGGAATGGCAACATTGCAGAATGGACAGGAAAACAATATATTCAGACTACAATACCCAACCAAATTTCATCTTTAAATACACAGATAAGAAATCACATGTGCACATCCATATGACTAACAACAAAATCAGCAACATGAAATATGGGTTTATTCATTGGTGACAAAATAACTGAAATAAACATTTAAAAAATGTGCATGATTATTGACAAAAGTCTGTCTTAGGCTGACAACTTTACTTACCTTGGAAAACCTCTGGGTACAGGAATGTTTCAATCAGCTGCAGTAAGAAAGCATCTTTACAAACATTCTTTTTGTTTTGTTGTTGTTGACCTAACATCCACGCCACTTCAGTGGCACAACTCCCGCAATATTCATGAATCTGTTGTACACCACCACACCCAGGTTTGTCTGCCACAGTCTCAGTGTGCTGGCTGTCAACAATGAGCTATTGATGTTTGGCTACACTGGGAGGCAGTATACCAGAACAGACCATGCAAGCAATACTGCAGAGTCCGTTCTTGGAATGTCAGGAACCTACACATGTATTTTGGGATCCATGTACCGAGTACACCATTCCCTTGAGCAATGAAACCCTCACTAAACTAAGACCCAAGTATTGAACAATATGACCTTGCTGTTACTGAGCCTATATGCTCTCCTCTCAGCCTGCGCTGCAAAAATCCCATTAGTGGATTAGCACCGTGTTGATGTTCATGATAAAAGAACCCCAGTCAAGACTGAGATGATGACACTCAAATGTATTGTGACGTAAGCATTCTGGAGACAATTGCTGTGGATATGCTATGTGGTCATGGAGAATAGTTACTTTCAGAGGACATGCGGATGTCCATGACACATTTTCAGGTGTTCTTACCAGGATAAAATGTGCAAACAGACTGGATGGAATAGAGTACTGTCTTGCCAACTTTATTAATTACCTTTAGAAAACAAAATTTATTCAATTAAATTTATTCATATGCTGAAAAAAAAAAGACTCAAGAAAACCTGACCAAATCTGAAATATAACGGTGAAATTGGTGCGCAAATCTATTTATGGTGATATTAACCACGAAAGGCGTTTGTGGTCATGTGTCCTTCGGGTTGTGGCAAAATTATTTGCAAAAAAAAATCCCATGTAGCAAATCTGTCCTGGGCATATTTTTCTCACTGAGCACATGAAGCGAAATGCATTCTGGGATGGCTTATCGCTCGCCGCCATATTCGTACACGGTGTAGAACAAAGATTTCCGCGGAACGCAATTAATATATTTTGAGGACAGTCCTGTTCGTGTTTGTGTTTTATGTCGCAATATTGCACAACCAATGCGACATTACCCACAACCAATCACAAAACAGCTTTCCATTCATGTTTTCAAGCTACTGTTACAGGTAAGAGGCTTCGAAAGGGGAAATGAGATGGCTCTGTTTGCATTGCTTGCGTCACACACGTCATTGAGTGATAATATTGAGTAAGAATGTTGCGTCGGGTGAAATAGATTTCTGAATTTAGGATGCTAGAATAGCACTTTACCTCGAGCTGGAAGCATATATAACATTAACAATCGCACCGATCGCTCAGATCTGCCTTACGTGCGAGGATGTTATTCAGCCTGTTTTCGCCTTCAGTGTTGTGTGCACCATGGGTGCGGTGAACCGACTCGAGTAGTACTTTGCATTTGTGTTCTATTACTACTGTATTAGTGTGTGTGTGTGTGTGTGTGTGTCTGTGTGTGTGTGAAGTGACTGCATAGAACTGTACATTAGTGGCTGCCATGTTTCTGTAATAGTGTAAAATACCGCAGTTGTATGTTCCACAACACTTACAGTTACACTGTGTAACTTACACTTTCTGACTATCAAGGAGGTGTCACTGCATTCGAACAAATCCACATGCACAACACCACATCTGCATGCTGATCCCTGACCAACAGCATAACCCAACACGCTTTGTCAGGCATTGAGTGCATACATTTAATATTTGTGTACCCATCCAAGTGGATTTCTCAGTACCACAGAATTTTGCCAGATGACAACCCTTGTTGCCATGGGTTCTTTTTCAGTGCACCAACCGACCAAGTGTGTGCTGCACAGGGACCTCGGTTTGTTGCCTCATCTAAACAACTAGATGCTCAGTTCGATTTTCCAGTCTAACTTAAGAGAAAGGGTGAGAGCAGGATTCGAACCCATGCCCAAATGGACTCTGTATTGGCAGATGAGCACCTTAACCATGCTGCCACCTTCCTCCCATATAGTACAAGTGCAGTGAACTAAGCTGAACTTGGAAGTCTTGAATCACACATTGTGGTGTTTATGTTGTTTGGTTCAGTATCAGTGGGGTAGATACATTGATTATTTAGAATTTTCTTTTTTGTAGACAGGTGTACCATGTTTGCTACATCTCTTTGTCTTACAATTATCTTCACAGGGTGAACAAAAAACATGCACTTCAGGCCAGGGGTTAAAGTTCAAGGTCACAACAAGGCATAAAAAAAAAAGTAAAGAGTAATTGAATTTCATGTAATATTCTCAAACTTAGCTCTGTGATTAACCATGGACAGAACATGAAGCCTTTGAAAAGTAAAGGTCAGTGTCTCAAATCAGTGATTAAAATGTCATGTAGCGTGATGCTACACTGATATGGCCATGTAACAAGATCAAATGACCTTGCCACGACAATCATCCAAGGAACTATGGGAAGACAGAAAAAAAAAATGATGGGCGGACAACACTGCACAATGGACAGGGAAACCATTTGCAGAAACACAGGCTTTGACACACAACCATCCTAGAGGAATCTGGTGAACAGTTTCTCTGTGTGGTGCACGAGTGACACTTCATAGAGCTCAGAGAGCCACCGGTCTGTTTGCAAAGGAGGTACATACAAATGAGACACAAAAATACTGAAAATAAGGGGGACGGGACCAGTGTCATGACCACAACATTTCATTGAGAGAGAGAGAGAGACTCAGATTTGGATTAGGATTCGGATTCGGAATGGTTTAATGTACTTTGGCCATCGGCACATATAATATGCATATCATGCATATCTCTCGATCACTCATTTTCCTGCCCTCCCCCCATCCCCCTATCCTTACATCCTGAGAGAGAGAGAGAGTTGCATGATGATCTGCTAAGCAACAGCACTAATTGACTAAAGCAGTGTCCTATTCACTTCTGTTTTTAAGAGTAATATTTTTTTCCCATTCTGTATGCTTGTTTTTTTTCTATTTATAGAAGACAAGATGAAATGTGTGTGCATGCACAAATGTGTGTGTGCATGTGTGTGTGTAGGCCTGTGTGACAGATATGCTTGCACATTTGACGTTTAAATAAAATAAAAAAAAACCCAAACTTTTCTGAAGTTTTATTGTGACTGTGACAGAATGTGATGCACTGGGGCTCCTGTGTTGTTCAAGTGCATGTTTGAGTCTGTTGCAGTCTTTTGTTAATCTGCTTAACCTTCGCTGGCTATCGTGGGTCAGACTCATACACGACCCAGAAGGGTACAAAAACACAAATATCTCAGCCAGTTCTTAATATTTTTCTATGAAATTTCAGAAATGCTTCCTGCACCTAAAAGGCCAACTTTTGCCAAAAAATGAAAAAAATTCATTACTTAGTTAATGAAATGAGTAATTAAAGGTGGCGTTTTAACTACACACGGACGCTTGTGTGGGTTGTGCATGACCCATGCTTTTTAAAGAGGAAAAAACGTGGTCACCCCTCAAAAGTTTGTGTGGTTCATGCATGACCCATACCTTTTTAATAGTGATTTCAGAAGGTTTAATTTGCAATTAGTGCAGGAAAATAAAGTTTTACTTTCAATAGCCTCACTACCCCACTACTCTCCCACTACCCCCCCGCCCCCCCTCCCTGCCCCGTTGCTTTCACCTGTCTTCAGCTATAACCCCCTTCCATCCCTTTCTCTAACAGCATGCACCGGTGTGACTGAATATCTTTGATTGTGCGTGTATAGGATGCTATGAGTCATCTCTCTCTTTCTGTTTCGCTGTCTGTCTGTCGTCTCTCTGTCTCAGTCTCTCTCTCTCTCTATCTGTCTATCTATCTATGTGTGCATAAGTAGGGTTTGTATGTATGTGCATGTGGTGTTCTGTGTTTGTGTGTGTGTGTGTGAGTGTATGTATGTGTGTGTGTGTGTATGTGCGTGTGTGTGAATGCATGAGCATGTGTTTCTTCCGAGTGTATGTGTTTGTGTGAGTCTGCGCGTGCGTGTGCGAGCGCATGTGTGTGTAATTAGTTGTTATGATATGTTTTCCTTTTCTATATTTTGTTATAAGCTTTGGAGGAATATACAGGTTTTTGTCTCTTTACAAAGTATGGGTCATGCACGACCCACACAAGCTTTGGAGGAATATACAGGTTTTTGTCTCTTTAAAGGTATGGGTCATGGACAACCCACATGAGCTTCTGTGTGTAGTCAAAAGCAACTCCGGTATGGGTCGTGGACGACCCACATGAGCTTCCGTGTGTAGTCAAAAGCGACAGCCAGCGAAGGTTAAGTATGCCACTACATGACCAAATTAATACACATGCATACAGCGAATGAATGATACTGTGAATTAATGTGTTGTTTGCTGTTGTGTGCAGTAAAGAAGACTGGTGATCTTGTGAACATTAAGATGGATGGGGACAAGGCTTCTCGATTCGTTTCTTCCTTGGTGAAGTCTATCCAAGCACTTTGCAATGGCTACATTGATTTCTCCTCCAGCATTGAAGTCATAGGCCATATTCATTTGAACATCGATCGTTCTGTGAAACTTGACTATGTATTAACAGAGGAAGTCAGCAAATCGGTCAGTGAAGGTTCAACATTGTTTGCTAGTCACAGTTATCACTCTCAGCCTCCATCAAAGAGTGACAGTTCCAGCCGTAATCGTCAGAAACAGTCAGCAGGTGTGTCTCAAGGAGATGAAGGAGACTCTACTTTCAGATCATCCTCATCAGAAGTGCATAATACCTCATCAAAATCAGACAGTCATTCACACAGACGTAGCCATTATGGTGAAAACAGTGTGTCCTCTCATACAGGCAGCTTTGTTGATACCAGTGACTCTGTGTTGGTGAAACAAGAACACAGACAAAATATGTGTCAATCTCAAGAATCCTTGGATAGACGACGGAGAAATGCACCCTCACAGCCCCAGTCACACAGGTCTTCATCCCCAGCAGCTAAAAGAAGTCGTCAGAGTGATTGCAATCCTGAACAAGACCAGAATTTTGAAGTGATAGAGATCAAAGAGGAGCCAGAGGATGAACCAGCTGTCTTTTTTGGGAACAGTTCTTCACACATGGCTGCTGGGCAAGGTGATTGGGGCTTGTCTTTATAGATACATTCAGATACTGATATGCGCTATTTGATGATGTTTGTTATATTTTTCTATTTAGATAGATTTTTTTTAGATGATGATTATTGCTGATTATTTTGGTTTTGTATTGACTTGCAGAGACCGATACTGAAACAGTGAATCAGAGATTGTGTAGGATAAAGGGATGTGTGAGCAACATAGGCATAAATGCAGTGAATCAGTGATTATCTATGTAGTATTCAGGGATGTGAGACTGAGGGCCAGACAGATACAGATAAACGCTTTTCTGTTTCACAAAAAAAGAAAAAAGAAAAAGGTTTTCAGTTGGGTGTGCCACAGAAAAGCTCCAGAGGCCATTCCTCAGATCTGTGCAAATCCAGAGAGAAAGGGAGGGGGGGGGGGGGGGAGCGGCTGAAACTTAAGTATGATGACGCTGACAATGGCTGTTGTGATGCTGCTGCCAATGCATTTGACGACAAAGAAAAAATGCCACTCTCTTTTCATCTGTCTTGATAATAAAAGGCCCGTTTCTAGTCTGTTCTGTGTTGATGGAATCAGCTCTTGTGCTTTGATGTTGCTTTGATCTGGCTGACAATCAGTTCTGAGTCATTTTGATGAAATCTAGCATGCTTTGAATTAAAACCAACCAACAAACATGCTTTGAATAAAACAACAACAAACAAACAAAAAAAAGGATTAATATCCTCAGGAGTGTTTGATGTTCCCATGGCGGGGAAACACACACACACACACACACAGAGGCACACACACACACAGACATAGACACTGGTATATGTGTGTGCATAGACACCCCCACCCCACACAGACACAAAAAGACACAAACGCACGCACACACACACGTTCACATTTGTCACTTTTGCAACAGAACCGCAGCATTTGACTGAATGCTTTTTTGTGTGTCTACTGAAATTATTTCAGTGAATAATTGGGTGATGGCTGAAGTTTGTATATATCTGTAATTTAGATCAGGGATCTATAGCCCAGGTACTAAAGATTCATCTCCATTATGAGCAGAAAATGTTTTGTTTAATACCAGATTTAAGGCGTATAGGAAACACTGATCTTTCTTTTATGTGCTTATATGCCATTAAAAAAAAAGGTAACATTACCCCTGAAGAACAATGCAACATTGGTGATTCCTGCACTGTTATTGGGATTGGTATTTCTTTTTTTTTTTCTTCTTCTTTTTTGTTGTTGTTGTCTTCAGTGGGGCTTCGTAGACCCCTATTGAGGTATCACCTTTCCATCATACCTCCACCCACCCCCTTTGGCTTCAGTGCTCTTTTTGATTCACTCCCTCTTACATCCCTGAGTAATGAGACTGGAGATCTATGCTTAAAGTGTATGTAGATTTCAAAAGAAATCAGTTTTGGTGATGGAGAAACATGATTAATTAACCTATTAAATGTATCTGTTTAGTTTATTCACTTACAGATGTGAGCATTGATGCTTTTGTTTATTCTGCTTGTTATTATTGAGTATAAAAATAATTGAATAAGAAAGAGATGATCACAAATCAGATTTTATGGTTTCGTGGTTAAGAAAATGGAAGTTTGATTTAATTTTAAACTAGAGGTAATTTCCTGTATGCCTTTCCTCCCAGCCTATGATAGTTCATTTTGTTTATTTATGTGTTTATTTTATTTATGTGTTTATTTATTTACTTATTTGTTTGTTTGTTTATTTATCTATTTATCATTAAAGTTTTGCAGTGTTCAACATGGCAAACCTAGTTTACTTTTGTACAGTTTGCATTAGAACTATGGAATAAAGGTTAAAAAGGCAGAGTAGTCTTTGTTTTTCTAGTTAAATTGTATTTTCAAATCTAAATATGTTGCTTGTCACCCACTTTGTACATGACACATGTATTTGATTTATACTTTTGACATGCATGCATGCAAACTCTCAAATTCATTGTTTAAAACATGGCATGCAGTATACTGTTCGATGGAACCACTTACAGTAGAAAAAGACGTAACAAGAAAGGTAAATTTTCTGGAATGATACTTAATGTGGTCACCAGGTGACACTGTAGAATAGGAACACTGAAAACAAAAGTAAAATATAAATGATAGATCGTGTGTGTGTGTGTGTGCTTGCGTGCACGTGTGTGTGTTCAATGTTTCTTTTCCAGATGTACAGACACCAGACTTCAGCAATGTCGTAATGGAAAGTCTAGACCGAGTGGGTCAAGTGGAAGGCACAAATCTCGTTGCCAGTGGCGATGGAGGACAAATGCAGCAGCAGCCTTTCCCTGTCATGATGCACGCCAACTCTGGAATGTCTTCATCCTCCGCATCTTCATCAGCTCCTGGTCCACTCTTATCAGATCCACAGTCACTAGCTTCTACAAGTGGAAGTGAGTATTCATTTGCTTTCTCTTGTTCTTTTAGACAGTCAGTTCTTTGTGCATCAGACATTACAGAATTGTTGTTCGCTTTCCTGTTTTCTGTTTTGTCTGTCTTTTAAATAACAAGGATTGCTTACTTAAAAAGAAAAAGAAAGAAAGATACAAGTATGTTTGGTTTCCTTGGAAGTTTGTCAACCTTGAACTGTTTGCAGATTCCATGGAATTTTTCATTCTGGAATATGGTACTTCAGCAGTCATCATAGACAAGACAGAATGCAAACACTTTCTCTCATCACAAACAAAAGAAATGTAGTGATCAACATGGTATGCAGCGGTTGATAATGATACTCGAACTTGTATTAAAAAGGTGTGAGCAACATAAACACAAACAGGTCTGTTTGACCAAATCATTTGGTCATAATCTGCTCACACAATTTGCGGAAGCACATTGAGTACAGGCAAAAGGTACTTGAAACATTGTTGCGATTTCTCTGCACTATTGTCAGAAGCTTTTTACAAGGGACACTGGGATAGTAATGCTGAATAGAATTGGAGGACTTCGTTTAGAGCAGTGCAACAACGGTTAGTAATGATTGTGTGTGTTTATTTGATGTTTTTTTTGTTTTTTTTTTAGCCATTCTCTGAACACAGATATAGTTGTCTTGATAATTCTTGTACAGATGGAGAAAGCCAGAAGGAATCAGTAACACATCACTGGGATATGTTTGCTTAGCAGTTTCCAAGGATTCACAAACAATATTATTAAGCAATACTCATGGTAGTACACATTGTGTATTGGATTAAGTATTCCTGGACGCATTATTTGTTATAGTAAAGACCTATCATTTTTGGCTCAGTTTTCAACCAATTCTCTCGTTGATTTAAGAAAAATTTTTTTTAAAGATTATTTTCCATTGTGTTTGTGTATGTTTTGTCTGCAGCTGGTTGTGAGGCTTCTTACTGTTCTATCAAATTAATGAATTACATGGTTGGTAGTGACAAATTGCAAAATTGAAGTGGATCTTTCATCAGGATCTTAAGTTTCAAGTTCACCATATGACATCATCATAAGTGATGTGCATTGTCTGAATAAAAGTCTTCATTTGTCAATAATTATTACATTGTACACTGACAAATGTAGTTTTACTTTGTTTTCCATTTCATTTAATCTGAATTTGTTTTTCTAAGGGAAAGTGCATTCAGAAAGTATAATTTATAAACATTTTGGCTATTAACTTGTATCAGACGAGGCATTCATGATTCAGAAGCCTTTCCACCATATATGCTGTATTTTTGTCTGATGCACAGAAACTGACAAGAGTGATTATGTCTGTGATATGTTAGACTTATTGAAATTTTAAGCAGGTTCAGTTCAAAACATTGTGAAAGTACTGAAACTGTGTGCATGTTTTCCTTGTGTTAGCAGTATAGTGATTATAGAGGCTTTTTTTTTTTTTTTTTACTAAAAAAAAAAATTATTGATGTTAAAGGTCAAAGCAGTTTCAAACAATAGTAGACAAAATTCATACAGACTCTGGCCATTTTTTATATTTTTTTTTAAACGAAATAATCATATAATTGGTTATTCTGAAGATTACAGTGGTGAAAAAAGAAAGAAAAAAGATTAGTTGGAGGATTAGACTTGTTCGTCTGCTTTTCATGGACGCATTTTAATTTAACTTATGATTATTGCTTGACTGTTGAAGAAGCCAGCACAGCTGTTCGCCATTTTTTTTATTAAAAAAAAAAAAAAAAAAAAAAAAAAAAAAATTTGGTGTCAGAAGGTCCAATCTGTTTACAGATGATAAGTGTACATTTATGTCTTTTGTCTCTGGTATCATTGTCTGTGTATGAAAATATGTGTGTGTGTGTGTTTGTGCGTGTGTGTCTGTCACTCTGTGAGTGCATGCATGATACATCACTTAAATCTTCTTTCCACATTATCACTTTATTGAACAAAGTGGGTATGGGTGGGGATGTGTGTGACTTCCCCAGTGTGATGGTTGTCACACAAAGCATGCAGTAGGTTTAATTTAAGTAAGAGTGGCAGACATCCTTTTGGAAAGGACATTATTTAATCCCTGTTTGGTGGTTGAATGGGTGATTTTTTTTTTTTTTTTTTTTTCAATCTTTATGCCAGTGTCTGACCCACTGCCATGCAAAAGATCTAGATAGGCTCGTTGAACTTACAGACCAGATAAACCACAACAAAACTAATGGGTTATGGAATTGTCTAAATGTAACTAAATGTGCGCTGTGCTCTGCTCCTGAAAATTGGTTGCCAAAGCAGCCGTCTGCTCTCTGTTAATATGAAGTAAACAAAAAGCTCAATCCATTCATTGATTTAAGTAGAAAAAAATGCATGCAGGAATTGCTATCCATGAATTTGATGGAAAATGAAAAAGGGAGATTTTGCTGTTGTGTCTGTATTTAAATGCTTCACCTACTCTTTCTGAGCTGACACATTATGAGTCTATGACCAAGTGAACAGAGTTCATGTAAATCTTATTAATGATTAGTATGCAAGACAGCTGGTGTATGTATTAAAGTATATGACAAAGTAAAGAACTAATAGTTTTGGTGATTTATTGTTAATAGTATTATTTTATTATAATTTCTAAAGAAGTGGAGTGGCTTGAAATGAATAACAAGGGACATAAACTGCTGGGATGGAATGAGCCAAAATGTGCTGTGTGACAGAATCTGGACATTCCACTGAAAAGTGAAATATATAGTGAAATAACTAGTGTAGATTGGGCAGTATATGAAAGAAAAATGAGTACAACAACAAAAAACAAACAAAAAAAAAAAAAAGGTGTGAAGCGGGTATTGGTACAAGTTTGAAAAAAGAAAAAAAGCAAAAAAAGAAAAAAAAGGCTGTGGAACAAGACCTGGAAAATACACCAGCTGTATCCTGTGTAGCAGGATCTCATAAAATACACATTACAGGGATGGGTTCTTGTACTAAATGAGTTGTGTCATTTTATATCTAGTTTGTCTCAGACTTTGGACATTATGTTTTTAATTTTATCATATTTTATTTATTTATTTATTCTTTTTTTTTTTTTTAATAAAAGTTCCACTCTTCTGAGTGACCAAATAGTAAGTGAAATAATCACAAGCTCAAGATAAGAGGGAGATAGAATTTGTCTCCCTTGGTTATGCTGGTGGCTCTTTCACTTATGAATTTATAGTGCAGTATCCCACCTTTGAAATAATTTGCCAGAAATTTCTCCTGTTTCCTCCAGTTTTTTTTTGTTACCCCAGAAAGTCTTGTACATTTTTATTTCTGTCTCTGGACTTGGTAGTCAGGTGCTGTAGTTATGGTTTTTTTTTTCACACTTGGGAAGTGAAAATAGTTTTGGGTTGTATGTATTTTTAAATATTAAGAATTAAAAAAGAATGATTATTTAATGACTTTTTTTTGGATATATAACTGTATGATTTACAATTTTATAATTGTTTTAAGTTACCTCAATTTTTTTTTTTTTACTGCTCTGGTGAGAAAATCAACAGAATAGTCAACACCAATGGCTTTAAAGGTTGAGGCGCTTTCGTGTGTCATTTTGCAGGTTGTCTTTTGAATTAAAAACAAAAACGTAAGGTGTTTTCAGTCCTGTGGTCCTGTGTGATTGGTTGGACTATACACAGTGACTTGAATGAAAATTGAATTATTCAGTTTTTATTGTGTTGGTGTAGAATGACAGACAGCTCACCAAAAGTCAAAATATGAAGATATTCAGATTCAAGGCTTGTGCATTTCTTTAAAGTTTAGTGTTGGAAAAATAAAAACTGCTGTGAATGTTGTGGATCAGAAAGAAGAACCACAAATACACAATTGCTCTGGGTGATCAAACATATTAAAGAACATGCAACCTAGCCTGAATAAAGTTACTTAACATTGTCATATTGATGTTAGCGCATTGACATTGGCAACCTGGTACCTACTTTCCCAGAAGTTCAGGAGAAGGAGAATAAGTGTTCGCATCAGCCAAAGATACTCAGTTCATAATCCCGCTGCCCTCAGACTCACTCAGTCACAGCCTGGCACACAAAGTCAGAAAATGTGAACACTGTATGTATGTCTTCAGTTTCATTGCAAAAGATGTTGGCTGCTGTGAAACAAAGAAGGATGGTCTGGATCACCTGCAAAAGAGTCTAAAAGTAACCTGAGCCAGTGAACTTTAACAAACATAAGAGGATTGAGCAAAGAAAATTATCACCATAGGAAGAGAAGGTGTATTGACTTCTTACAATTCATGCTGTTGGTACAGGTAGGCAGGTCTGCCTCGTGATAAAGACACATGAAAACCAGAATAAGTTTTTCATGCTTTTAGTGAATTGTTTGAAACAAACATCTTTTGATTTGTTGTATTCACAAAAAGTAAAACAGTACAGAAAGGTGCTTTTAACTGGGGTGTTGTTTGCTGTGTCACTTTTGCCGTGAATGTACACAGTCCCTGCTGATGACCTCGTATTCAGTACTGATTTTTGTTTTGATTCGATACGTGTCTGAATTTGCGTCAGATGTGTACCACCTTTTAACCTTTCTGTTGGATTCTTCTATAGCTTGCAAAAATGTTATTTTTCAAAATTCAATATACTGCCTAGATGGAAAAAAATGTAGTGTGGATTTATGGTACTTCATATGCCATTTTTATGTTCTGTCTGCAACCAAACAAAAGTTTGTTTTTGAACTGCTGCTTTCTGCTGAGTCCGAATTTTATTTGACTGACTCTCCTGGTCACGTATTTCCGGTTCGACTGCCACATTCTGAAAATGACTTGCTGCAGACTGAAAATGGCACTCAACAGGAGGGAAGGTGAGTGCTCGCTTAATTCATGTCCTATCTTTAAAGGCATCACAAAACGAAAGACATCTGCATTAGTATTGATTGGCTTTTTATGATCAGTATGTCAGAACAGATGAACCTTGTCACCAGGCAACAGACAGAAAATAGAGATAAACCAAGAATAAAAATTTTTTATATTTATTTAATTCCCATGATGACGAGTATCAGTGCCAATTTTTTTTATTATTATCTTCTAGTTGACTTTTAATTAGAAAGTGTCAAGCGTTTATTGCTTCTTGTTTTAGATTAATCACAGTTTAATCTGCTTGCTACGTGTTAGATTAATTTTGAGGATGATGAAAACATGATTCATGAACATTTGGAGAATAAGATTTTTCTTCTTTTTCTCTAGGTACACATATATAAAGCCTTGCAACGAAAAAGAACACAAGAACTTACGTCCAGAAAAAAGAAATTCTTCCTAAATAGACCATCAGAGAAATTCTGAAAGTGGCAGAGCCTACGGAAGGAATAAGATGAAAGATCATTCAAGCTATCATGCCATTGCTAATTTCAGTGGATATGAGTCAAGACAGTACTGTCAGGTTTGTTTTCTGTACAGTTTCTGACCACATGCAGTTTACAAGTAGGTCTACTGCAATGAGTGGCAGCGTATTGCGATGTGCTGCTGAATTGTAGAAGTGGCGTGGAACAGGTAGTGTTTTGTCAGAGGTATGAGGATTGCAGCAGATCAAGAAATTTGAGGGAATGGTTGCTGCAGTGCTTGCAATGAATGATTGCTAATGGTTCAGCTAGTCAGGTCTCAAGCCTCAGCGTGATGAGTCCTGATGGCATTGATAGTATGCTCAAGAAAGAAATTCTTGGAATCTGTCATCAACACAAACTTGTGGGGTTATGGCATCTGTTTGCAGCTTCCAACATTTCTGACAGGCCTGTCATTTTGGTGTACTCCCAGACAGAAGAACCCATCAGGAATTGAGTACTTTGGCATTGCAGCCATGCTTTTCTTCGAGTGACTGCCCTTTGATGTGGAGCACAATTTGATCAGAGTGAAACTGGACAGCAAACCATTTTGTACCCTTTTTTTAAATTTTTTTAAATTTTAAATCTTGATATATTTTTTAGATATTGTAGATAATTATGCAAGCTGACAGGAAGCACTAAGTGGCAATGGTTTCAGATTATGTACCTTTGTCTTCAGTTAGAGTGAACTTGATCATGTACCTTTGATAAGTTTGAATTTTTCTGAGCAAAAAATTATTTTCAGTTTTCTTTATTCTGACTGGCACAGTCACATGCTTTTATACTGGTAGTGGTACACCTGCATCATTTATCACTTAAAATGTTTTTAAAAAAAATAGCATGTCTCCACCTTGAAGGCTGATGTGTACATTGATTTATCCGCTGAAACTTGCAGGCGACTGGATTTTTCACATGACAAACCTAAAACTAATGATAGTATATTTCCATACAAGCTGATAGTAAACCATATCAACTTTCATTCTGCCAGTTAAAAAGATAAATCCTGTAGAATCTTGAATGAATTAATACTCGGGTTTAAAAATGATACTACTGCAGTCTGTGCAGGATGTTATTTTTCTTTAATTTTAAAGTTTGTTAAATGAAAAAGTCAGCAGCAGCTTCAGTCTCATATAGGAAGTAAAAGCAATGAAAAGTGTTGCTGATCGTTTTCCTGTTGAATTTATTGGTATTTGTTTGAGAACAAAGTGGAGAGGAAAGTTCATAATTATATTGTCAGTCTCTGCATTTTGGCCAGTCTTTGATTGCTTTTAAGAACTGACTGGTATTCAGCTCTGAAATGGATACTGGCCTGTAAGCATTATGATTTGATTTGAACTGTGAGGTGCCAAATGCCTGCTGTTACAGACATATGCTGTGATCCTGTCTGCTGTACTTTCTGACTCTTTCTGGGTGTAATTTGTTGTAAAAAAAAGGGAGGGGAAATAATTTAGTTTCTGTCGACACTTCAGAGGATCAGTAAAAATGTGCACCAGACTGGTTTCATACTTGTGAGTTGTGTTCAAAAAAGCAAAAAAAAAAAAAAAAAAAAAAAAAAAAGTAGATTTTGTTAGTTATCACATGTACCATAAAACCCAGTGTGGAATGTTAAAGTGCAGTGTTTGTATGTTTTTAAAACATACCTTAATTTACATTTCCACCAATATCTCAGACAGCAAAACATCAAATTGAAAAATCATTGTCTTAATTCATTTTGTTCTTCTCTTTGGGATTTCCATCTCCCTGAGATCCTGTCCGAACTTCCCTCTTCAAACACATCCATTCAGCCTCTATCCATTCAAATGGTACTGGTAAACATACACTCTTTACCTGTCTTTCTGTTTCCAAAATAAGTTGTTTACTTGTATCAGTCTGGCAAGAAATCTGGACCTCTTCAGTATTGGTGATGCATGTCAGATGGGAGGGCTTCATATTCACCACTTGCTTTTGATAATTTGACTCAAAAACATTTCAGCCGTTCACTTACATTTTTTTCCATTTAAATTCTCAATGGTAGCAAGCGAGAGAATCTGAGCACACTGAATTGAATCCCACGGTCGTCATCAGTATTTTCTCCCCCACCATGGGCTGGAGTGGTGGCCGGGACGCAAGTCGGATGAGATGATAAACTGAGGTGCTGTGTGCAGCATACATTTAGTGCACATGAAACAACCCATGGCAGCAAAAGGGTTTTCCCTGTCCAAATTTTTTTGTTGAAAATTGATAGGAAAACAAAAGCACTTGCAGGCAGGAAAAAAAAAAAAAGGTGGCGACCGTGGCGTGCAGGTAGGAAAAAAAAAAGGTGGCACTTTCACTGTAGCAACAATTGGGTAGAGCTGCCTGAATTTCTCATAAAAATCTGTTGTGACAACAGATTTATACAATACAATAGAATATAGCACAGCACAGCACAGCACAGCACAGCACAGCACAGCACAGCACAATACAATACAATACAATGCCCTTATTTTCCTCACTCGGCACCACACACACACATACATCTGTATCTCTATCTGCCTTTAAGTATTTCTTGCACTAGTTCCCCTACCCGCTTACTGTTTTTGAACTGTCATTTGTTCCAGACATGCTGACACTGGACATTTCTGAATATTTTTTTTTACTTTGGCACTGAATATTTTTCAGTGGCACTCCAGTGACTCTTCACAGTGTAAGGGAGAAGAAAAAAGATGAGTTGTGTGTGGGTAATGCCAGTGAAATGTGGAAGAGAAAAAAAATTGAATGGATGCAATCCAAAGATGAGTCACAGCTGTCCAAAAAAAAAAAAAAAAAAAAGGAATGTTCAGAATTTCACATTCTGGATGTTTTTCTATAGAAGGATGTCAGTTATTCATCTTTGGATGGAAGATCAGACCATGCCTGATTCTGATCATGATGGTCCTCATCAGGGTTACAGAGTGTATGTAATTGATCATGCCATGGACATTTTGAAGGAGTTTCCCAGTTGAGGGAAAAGAGGGTCAGCTGATATCAGGAAACAGGTTCATGTCAGTGTAGTGTGGTTGTCTTTGAGGGAAACGAAGAGGGGTAATGAGATTGAAGGTAATGTTATGATCTGTGAGGTAATGTTATTCATCATATATTGGCAAGAAGTTGTAAATTTGAAAACAGGACAAGGAGGACATGAAAGTAGAGTGTGTTCGTAATTAGTGGGGTTGGAATTTTATTGTTGTTTTAATTCTTATTTTATTTATTTATTCATTTATTTATTTTTTTTGGATAGAGACCAGACCTCTTTGTCATTCTGCTGTTAAGTTCCAGTGCTAAATAGGCTGGACAGCTTAATACGAATAATAGTAATAAACTTTTTTTTTTCTGTCAGTCAGCTGGTTAAATTTGAAATGTGTTTCTTGAACGTCTGATCTACTTATTGGATTAAAAAACATTGTGCTGTTTCCTGCCCACTCCCTATCCAGCCGCCCCTCTTACTTTGTTTCTGAATCTCTTTATGAGATTATGTCTGTCACTGTCTCCCAGTCTCTCATTGACTTGATTTTATGAATGTGATTCTCCACCCATTGCTAGTATAGCAGTAATTTACAATGATAATAAATACTGGTAATGACAGTTTTATGTATACATAAACAATGAAGCAAAACAATTGGAAACAGTTCAAACCTAATCAGTACTGTTTTTATTTAGAAGTTACTTGTTATGATATGATTTACTATATTCAGCATCAAAAGCTGAAGCTTGAAATTTGAATGAACATCCTAAGCAGTTAAACACCAAATACACACACACACACACACAAGAAAAAAAAATCTGCTGGTGAACTTGTGTTCTCTCATCTGTTCACAGGCCAACTTTAGTCTCTGACATTATGTGCCTCCTTGATCAGATGTGTTGAGTTTAGCCGGAGACAGTTTGTTAAGATGCTTATTCTTTATGAGGTCATAATCTTGTATTCATTGTTTCAAACAGTATCTGATGTTACTGTCTTGTGGTCATGTAGAAAGTACTTGCTTACTTTTTCATGCAGCAGGTTGGTTTAACATTGCAATTTTAGATAGTATGCTGACATTATTTTTCTATGCAAAGAATGAGTTTTTCATTCCTATGGTTAACGCTAAAGCCCACATAAAGTTAACAGTGAACAGATGATCCTAAATTTCTGTCAGACTGAGTAAGAACTGGGCAGTTCTCATGAACTGAGAAAGACCCAACAAAGACTAGAGATGGGAAGACAGAGGCTGTGATAGCGGGATCTCTGTGGATGGTGCTGAACACGATGCCTTTCCTCTCTGCCACCACAGGTTACATCCAGACTGGGGAAATTAGAGGATTGCTCCCCTCCTCTGTAACAGCTGCACTGACTGCGCAAGGGAATCAGTTTGAGGAGACTCATCATCTACAAACCATCCCAAGAACTGGAAAGACACCTTGGCCCCAGAAACCTTGCATTGTGTGCAAACACAAGGGTTTACTGCGGAAAAGCCGTTTCTACTGTGCGGGTTGTGCAAGGCAGCCTGGATTTTGCAAGAAAGGGACATGTTTCTCTGACTTCCACTCAGTGTTTAACTATTGGAATTCGCAAGAAATGCCTCAAACTGTGGGCCTCGGACAAGAGTCCGCTTAACAATGTGTTAAGCTGTTTTCATCCGTCGGTTGAAATTCCTTTTTCAAACCATCATTAGGTCAGTAGAGTTGATATGAATTGAATTTGATATTGGATCAATTTTTTCTTGAGATGGTTATATTATTATTGATACATGTATATGTATGTAGTTATTTTAATTTATTTTATTGTTTTTGTTCAACAGTTGGTTTACCTTGTTGATAAAATCAACAGTTTTGAATTAGGCCTGCATTTTTGAGTAACAGTGATAAGTGACAGTAATCCATAAATGACAATCCATGTTTGAATTGACAGGGAGCTGAGCACATTAAAAGTCGTTTTTACTCTAGGAGGAATTTTGTATGTCCCGTCACACATATCGGTGATTGAAGACATTTTGTTAAAGTATTTATGAATACATCTGAGTATTATCGGTTAGAAGGGGTGGGAGATGTGGATGAATGGAGGGTTGGGAGAAACTGGGCAAATGAGGGTAAAAATGTGGGTGAAATTTGGAAGAAAAAAAACCCCCAAACAAAAAAAAAAACCCCTCTAAATACAGTTACAGGAAATTACTTAAAGGACTTCGTAAAAGAGAAGTCGTTAAACTGAAAATAAAGAGCACAGATACTGCAGCTCTGAAATTAACAATGTTCCTTTTAAGTAGAATGTATACTTGGGTAATATTTCAAGTCACCAGTGGTATGAAAATCAAGAGTTGGTGAAGTAACAAACCTGGCTTTCAGTTGTAATAAGTCCTGCTATTACATTATGCTTTGTTGGTTAGGAATGTGGGTTTTGAATGTGGGTCATTGAAGTTGCCTAAAACTGTTCAGGAAGTTCACTGCTTGACAAATGGTAACACTAACAGACTGGAAATTATGTGGGCCATTTCTACCATTTTTGCGTGTGTGGTGAATGCTAGGATGTGTTATGAAACGGATTAAGACTAAGAGACTATGGTCTTGTCATGGAGTCACACATGGAAATACCTCCATTTTCATCCTCATCGAAATAAGGAAAATTTGTCTCAGATTCTAAGACTTTCACTCTGACTGAATGGTTAAATTTGTTTTGATTCCCCCTCAACTCTCGTGCCTGTGGTGAGTTTGTCAGGATATTCAGTGCTGCAAGTTTTGGTATTATTTGATTGATATAATGATAATCTTGACTTGAGAGGGATGTTTTGCTCACTCTTTCTGCAGCTGGCTGGCAGTTGCTGTTACCAGTGGAGGGAGAAGCAGGTAGCGCTCTTGCATACATTGAATCATAACAGGTCTTCTATTGGGAAGCTTAAGTGTGACCTAGCGTTGATAGCTCACTGTGGACTGCTGGCATTTAGACTGCATCAGGGTGAGGCTGGGTGTGGCTGTGTGTACAAGGGTGAATGGTGGGAGAGAAATATTGAGATGGTACAAAAGATGAGGTTGTGTCTGCACTCATGGACACATGCATGCATGCTGTTTGGGGTATCACTAACTGCTGTGTGTCTTTACAATTTCTGTTTTTACAAATCAGAAAATCTGATTTTTCACTAGCATAAGGCACTGTTGTTAATCACTAGCATTGTAATGAGGCTCTGTAATAAGTAGACAAAATTCAGACATCTGGACAAGAAGGGTAAGTTGACAGCATTGTTTGCTTTAATGGTACAGGTGAGGTGGACACGGTTCCCTCTGTCAGTGGTGATAGGCCTGAGACCCCCACTAGTGTTGCCACCAACCCACAGGGCCACAGTCATCCCTGTAAGCAGAAACACTACCTTCAGAGGATTCCCAAGGAGTTGGGCATGGGCAAGAACCTCCCCTCTCCACTCCGAGGCTCCAAGGCAGCTCTTCTTCTCCAGCCTTGTAAAACGTGCAGAGAGGAAGGGTTCAGTAAAGTGAGCCCTTTCTTTTGCCCCGTGTGCCCAGGGCAGCCTGCCTTCTGCTGCACCAGGGACTGTTTTGTCAGTTATCACAAACGTATGGGATACTCCTTGTTGTCGATCCCTGTGACAGATGTGGTGAAAAAGACGCCATCGACTCCAGCATGCAGCTTTCAGCTCAGATCATTCAAGTATTTGTAAATGCTGGACAGATTAAGGTTTCTTTTCTTCTCCAATCTCCCATGCCCCCCCTTTTGATTTCTTTTTAGTTTTTGGTTTGAAATGATAGAAGATAATATTTGAAGTTTATACTTTTGGTGTTGGGTGTATTGCTTCTGTTAGAAAATTATTCCATAGAATAGAATGTTGTGCTTGGTTGCGCAAAAATGAGTTGAATTACCTATTTGAAAGATTTCAATAGTCATGAGAAGCACTCATAATTATACTTGACAGTGAAATAGGAGAGGATGACAGCATGAAAAAGGGCAGGTAGATTTGTCTGTTGTTGTTCAGATTTTGATATATTCATGAAGTATAACCAAGAATCACAATTTCAGTTAACATTTTTGTTCAGCATAAACCGGAGATTCTTGTCTCTATTTCAGAGAGATTTGTCTGTTGCTGTTCAGATTTTAATATAATCATCAAATATAACCAAGAATCACAATTTCAGTAAACATTTTTATTCAGCATAAACCAGAGATTCTTGTCTCTATTTCAATTATCTCAGTAAGAGAAGTTGAAGCCAAAGACTGCATTTCGTAGATGATTTTAATGCAGCAAAATCAGTGTGCTTGATTTAAGCAATGCACAGAAACGGTGATTCAGATCAGTTAACACAAGGGTCTTTCCTGTCCCCATGTACTTTCCTTTCTTTAAATGACACTGAAGAGGTAGGTATACAGAAGCAACATTTCTAAAGTGACCCAGAGTGGGTTAACGAAAAATGTTTCCTGTGCTGTGTACAGTCAGAGTTCTGAAAATAAAACTTCATATCAGTTTGGCTGTGCAGTTAACATGAGGAATCCATTCATGTAGTGTTTCACTTAATTAAGTAAGGCTGAAACTGTAACACTTTGATTTTTTCTAAAGAAGTTTCTGCAACAGTGTTCAGGTTTGCAAGGGGTTTGATTTTTGACTGTTGATTGACATGTGAATTGTTGACATGGTACATTTTCTCTATCTCTCTGTGTGTGTCTCTCTCATATGCATACACAAGCACACATGCACGCATGCATGCGCGCGCGCGCGCGCACACACACACAGTATTATATATATATATATGTTTTTTTAAGTAACTTTCAAAAAAAGAAAAAATCATTTTGTTTTCACTTGTAAAAAAAAAAATCTGAGAGACAAGTCACATTTAAAACCTTGGTATATTTGCTTCAGTTCAAGTTTCAAGAAAGAATTTCAGCAATGTATCTTGAAAACAGTAGTAATATCTTTTAAAAAATCTTTTTATTTTGATGTGGACACACCAGACTGGATGACCTCATGTATAGCCGTAGTGGGTTTACGTAAGTTTTTGATCTCACAGTTATTTTGTTTAAAATTCTGAACTTGCTATTCACAATATACTCATACACATGAGTCTTTGAGAGCCGTGATCCCAATATGAAAGAGGTCCAGGCTCAGGATGGATTTTTCTTTACTGAAACAGGAAAACGCTTCTCTCTCTCGCTGGCAGCCAAGAGCAAGAAGCAAAGCCTAGAGCTGGTCTAGAGTGAAACAGATGTCGCTTGCTCTGCCATGCTGGCTGACCTCCCTTATAACTCACTCTGTATGGCCAGTCCTCTCTTCTCCTCTACACAGACCCCTCGGATGTCCAGTGGGTGTCTGAATGACCCAACCTTTAGCTTCCGTTGTCAGAATTGTGGTATTCTTTGTCAACATTCACCTCTTCAGTATAAGAGCCTTCCGCTTGCAATATTTTGATGATGGTAATTGGTGTGAAACGCTGTTAGTGTCGTCTCTTTTGCCGTTCGTATGGAGAGAGTTAAAGGAACAGTTGTCTTATAGAGCACTGATTGGAGAACTTTGCGTTCATTGCCCCCGGCCCCCACTTCCACAGCCTTCTCTGTTTAAGTCTGTTTTTAAGATATTGGTCTTGGAGGTATAGGTGGAACTGGGACAAGTTTTTGATACATATTTCCACTTTTACTTTTAGATCATAAATTTATTTATTTTCTAGATAAATTGAAAATTTTGGATTTAGTACTTTCAGTCCCTTGTGGGTTTTAATTCCATGTTACTGGCTCCTGTTCACCATTTTGGGTGTATGTCCACTAAGGTTTGGTATCTTTAAGTTATTCAGTATTCTTTACTTTCTATTCACAGAAAGTTTCCTTGAAACTTTGAGAACTGTGTTCCCAATGTTAAATATGTCCCTGACCAATTATGAGTAGTTTCTCTTTTCTTGACCAGGAAGGTTACGTAGAGGCTTTGCTGTTCTGACTGATCAGTTAATGAGTTATGCTTGTCACGCTTGAACTGGTGAAACACACTGTTCTCTCTCTTACCACAGACAGACAGACAGACGCGCGCGCACACACACACACACACACACACACAGATATCTTCAATGCTTGTTTCTTCTATTGATCACTCAGTGAGCTAATGGTGTACACTGGAAACAGTGTAAATGGGAAAGCAATGTTTAAGTGGTTTTGTGTTGATGCCATGAAACATTTCGTACGTATTCTTTGGCAGAGTTTTGCTGTGAATTCAAGGTATCAAATACAAGCAGGGATAGTGTCAACATTCATGGAATCTATTTATAGGTGACTTAATGGGAGTCATCAGAGCATTTGAAAATTATTGCTGTGTGAGAGTCAGAAATGCATTTAGTTAAGTGCTGACACTGGGTGGTAGAGTAGTTTGTTGTAGAGCTGCTCTAGTTTTTTTAAGCATTTGACTGCTGCTGGCAGGTGAGCTTGTCAGTTGAGGGCTGTCACCTCACTAAGACTGAGCTTACAAGTAGGCAGGATGTCAGTCGCCACTCAATTTGGATTTTTTCCTCTTGGGATTGTATGACTTTAGAAAATTTGATTTCACAAAATACATGAAAAAAATTGTGAAAATGGAATGGACATACTGCATGATCATTGAGCAGAGCGGGTCCTTAAAACATTCTAAAACTTTGTGGAATGAAAACATAAAAGAGTGAAAATTCTGTTTGGGAGCATCATTCTGGTGTTGGAATGGTCTGGTGTGTTTGCTTGGCCCAGAAACCTAGACTGTTATGATCAGAAGGTGTGCCTACCTTTATGTGTGTAGCAATGCAGATTTGATTAGAATGCACTGAAGTGCAGCATAGAGTGGTCCTCTGAAGGTAACTATAGGACCCACTAGAGATTTGTTTTCAAGAGTCCCGGGGACCCCCAAGATTTGTTGCCTATTGGAAGTGGCAGCCCCGATAGAGAATATGAAGACCGAAAAGTTACAGAAAATGTGGCTGATTTTGTTTAGCAGCAGAATTCTCTTTGAAAATCTGTGGCAGAATGATATAAACCAATTTTTGATTATGATATGATCCTTCATAGCCTACATTGCGAATCAATAACATTTATTACTGAAATTTAATTGTAGATTGTTGTTGAACACCATTTTCCTCAAGAAGCACAGCCACCATACCCAGTACCACCGTTATCAACCGGGCAATAACTACAGAAAGACACAATAAATGCATATTTGTTGGAAAACATGTACATAATAAGGTTAAAAGTTTAAAGGTCCCACATCGGCCATCGTGGGCAGTGAAATCATATCCACTGTGTCTAGGACTCAGCATCAGAAGAGCTGGGCCCAATCCTCTCTTTCCACATTTTAACCTTTCCCAACCAAAGTCCGGTAGCCATTCAAACGTGGGTGGAGTGAGGAAAATCAGAGTAAAGTGCCTTTCCTAAGGACACGACACCAGGTTGAAACTGGGCATTGAATCTTTATCACTGGTGAACACTGGATCAGAAGTCCAAACACCTAACCATCTCTGCCGCGGCGCATGTACACAAGAGTATAGCTGAGAATCTTAAAGGTACAGTTGGTGGAAGGTGTATGGGAATGGGAGAGGGGATGGTCTTGTTTTTCTCCTCCACCTAGTTGAAGTACTCAGGGAGGAATATTAATGGTTTGTTTTTCTGATTTTTTTTTTTTTTTCAATTGATTTTTTCTCTGCTGTCAGTGTCATTTGCACTGAGTTTGACGCTGCTTAAAGTGCATGCTTAAAGTGAGTTCATGTAATCACTCGGTTTGTGGTGTGTGTGTGTGTGTGTGTGTGTGTGTGTGTGTGTGTGTGGTCATGGTGAAATTTTTATTGGCAGTTGCATTTACTATGTTGTAGGGGAACCAAACTTGGTAGAATGGTAGGTATGACATAAAATCATCTCAGTAAACCCTGTATTACTATTATGATGAGGTGAATAGGTTGAGAGGTGAAACGTCAGGGTAATTATTTTGGTGATGATGTAGTATATCTTAAAATACATCCAATTTTCATCAGACTTGGTGTCGTGGCTTGCCGTTGTGATAGTGTGATCCCAGTGAATTTCATGGTGATACGTTAAGTGTCAAAATGACAGCATAGCATACAATGATAATAGGAAAAGCTGTAGGTAGAAAAGAGATGAGGTCTGGTCTATTTTTTCTAATACATTATTCCTGTGGGCAAGTAAGAAATTACTACATGTCAGTCTCGAAGGCATTGCCTCTCTTGTTTAATGCATAGTTTAACAAGAATATTGATATTCACTTTGTACTAGTTCCACATCCAGACACGTTTTCGTTTTGGATAGAGTTTGGAAGCACAGAAATACACATTGATTAAAACATATTACTAGTCACTGGAGTTCAGTGGTTTGACATCATGTTTGTCCCAATTCAGGGAGAGAGACAAGCGCCATCCCAGTGGTGAAATCTGAAGTGGTTGACAGTGAGGACAGTTTTGCACCTGAACGGAGCCGCAGTTCGTCAATGCCAGTGCCAGGGCACACATTGCACTATATGCAGCGCCTTCCGCCTAAAGGCACCAAGACCAATACTCAGAAGAGGTGCTTTGTCTGCAAGAAAAAAGGACTGAGAAAAGACAGTCGCCTGCACTGTGCTGTTTGCCCAGAAAAACCAGGATTATGTCGAGGCACGGATTGTTTTAAGGTTTATCACCAATGGAAAGGTATCCCAGTGCATCCTGACAGGAGGGTTTGGATTGTTGACTTTTGACTTCTTTATATTAGATTAAAACATGGATGGGTAAGTTGTGCAGTTTTGAGCTGGGCTGCTGATGGAGTTTTTCCAGTCATTGCTCTTCATTTTTAACTCTAGTATAGTGCCAGTTGTTGTTGAGTGGTTTCTGCTTCAGCCATTCCGTCTGGAACAATTGTAATTATTGGATGGCTGCTGAACACCAGATCAGTTGCACCAAATGTCACTGCTCGGACAACTTGCCTTAGTTGATGCCTGTGCTGCATTTGACAGAGGATTTCTTGTAACCCAGATGATAGTGTGGGCTTCACAGTTTGCTGATCAAGATTTTGCCAAGGAAGCAAATAATTTTTTGAGCTCTCTGTTTTTGTTCCGGGTACACCTTTTCAGAGTGCAGTTAGACTTAGTGAAGGCATAGACATTTATGTACATTGTACTTCTTCAGTCGAGTTCATGATGGGGTATTCATGAGGCAACCAGGAAAAGTGAAAGTAGCAAGCATGAAAATAAAGGAGAAAAGCAGAAATGTAGATGTACAAATGCACACACACACACACACGCTTCCGTGCGCACTCACACACACACACGCACAACAGACATACACACACTCTTTGTAGAGTTCTACCAGAGCAGAAATAAAAAGATAAAAATCAGAGGGCACAACATAGTTTCTCCATTGTTGCAATTTTTGTTTTTCCGTTTCTTCCACGCCTGTAAATATATTTTATTTCTGGAGGACAAGTATGTGGAAACACAATAAGTGGTTAAGTCTGCATTATGATTGGTTGTACATGTGCTTATGAAATAAAAGAAGTAAATATGTTTTTGAAAAATGATTTTTGGGATTGGGGGAGATAATTTACAGAGTGGGTTGTGTCTCACATTGCATAGCTATAAATACAAGTCAGTAGAGCTGTGTTTGGCTTTTGTTTCAGTGGGCCAGAGTTATGAGAGGTGTGTATCAGAGTTAGGACCACAGGTCCAGCAGCTTCAGAACAGCATGGAACTTGATGGATATGCAAGTGCTCCATTTTACACTCAGGAACGCTGGCATAAAGTTAGGAATCCACGGAGTAGCTACTGGCGCAATATGTCTGAAGAAAGAAGAGCGCTCGAAAGAGAAAAGTCTAGGTTGCGCATGCAAGCATCCAGAGCCCGAAGAAAAGAGCGTGAACGTCTTTTGGCAGAAACTGGAAGGACTTTTTCACCTTGTGTGTAATGTCATGCTTTTGTGAAAGCTCAGATGGAGCGGACTAGAATTAAAAAAAAAAAAAAAAAAAAAAAAGTTTTGAAGAAAAAAAAAAAAGCCTCAATGTTTTTAACTTTCTGGTATTTTTCTTTGAACAGTATCGCCTTTCTTGATTTTCTTCTGTTCTTGGTGTTCGGTGTTTTTTGTGTTTATTTCTGTATTGTGTTTCCTTATTTCATGGTTGCAAATAAAGTAATAGCAAATAATCATAGACTTTTGTTCTTGACAACAAAATTGTGGATGTAGAAAGAATTCACTAACTTGGTAGAATTTAGAAGAGCAGGATGTTGTACAGCATTTTCCGTGCCCAAACAGGAAGCTCATACAACGTGTGCTTTTCTTTTGGTTTCAGTATTGGGTGTTTGTGAAAGGAAATCAGACAGTCACTGGCAGATGCAGCACTACTCTATGTTCAGTCACAGAAATTTTGTTGATGCTGCCAGACACGCTCAGCTAAAAGAGCAGTGGAGGCTGCGGAAGCAGAAATACCGTGCGAAGCTTAGTGAGGAAAGGAGGAGGCAAATCAACGAAAGGGAAAGACAAAGATACGCTATGAAGAAGGCAGAGAGATTTATTGACAGTTGGTTTTGAGGGCATGATGGCAGGTTTAACAATAGATTGATGCAGTTTTGTAAGAAAATGTGAGGTTTTCAGATGCATTATGATGGTTCCAGTAATTTGAATGAAAAGACCTACTTAATGACATCATGCTGTGTGTTTTTTTTTTTCCTGTACTTTTATTGTACATGATATTAGCTCTGTTCCATTTCTTGCTGGTGAATTAATGTTGAGGAGGTGATTCGTTATGAAAGTCAAGTTCTTCACTGCTGGTTATGAGTACTTGTGCATTATTTAATGGAGTTTGGCAATAATAGAATTGTGAACACAAAAACAGCTTCTCTGTTAGAACTGTTTGTCTTTTTTTTTTGTCCTTTTGAAATAAAGAATAGAGAAGAGCAAGTGATCATGTCCATCTACTTCTACATACTTCCAAATTGCATGCACACACACACAGAGACACACACAGACTCACAGACACACACACACACACACACACACACACACACACACACACACACACACACACACACACACACACACACACACAAAAACAGAATGATCAGATCCAGGTTTTGTGGAGAGAGTTAACAGACCATAATTCTTCAGATAAGTTTATATTTTTGCTCGCTGAAGAAAGGTGATAATGTATACTGTCCACATACTGATTTGATTGGTGCTTGGAGAAGTGTGCAGATAACATTCTTTGTTTAAAGCAACATAATGATTGAGGCTCGGTAATTACTTCATTGTGATTGACTGTTTTGTTTTTCATTCTGTGTGATCCTCTTTTGCTGTTCATTTACGTGATTATATTGTTTCATAGCACATGTCTTTTAAAGAAATCACAACATATTTATCATTTTATAAGAAACTTTTATGATCTGATAATTGATAAACAAAGTATTTGAATAAGCTGAATCAGAGAATTCATCTCCATCTCTCTCTCTCTCTCTCTCTCTCTCTCACACACACACACACACACACATTCACGGGAAGAATCCATTCTTTTCTTCCTGGTGTTTTTCTAGATTATGCAAAATATTAATTTTCACATGTACATAAAGATTTGTTTCAAGTGTTTTTAAATGCAGAATTGAGCAGTTTCTGGTCTTGAAGGTATTACAGCTCATGAGATGCACCATCTGATAACTTCACCAACAACACACACACACACACATGTACACACACACACACAGACACGCACACACAGATACACACATATTTTCAAGTTGCATGCAGTGAGTAAGCTGCACAAGGATTTTGTGGCAGTCATGTTTAGTTCAGCAGCATGCATAATCAACTGTATCTAGGTAATCGACTGGATCTAGGGCTTGACAATGAAGATTGATAGTGTCAGATATTAGTGCTGATTTTCCCAGTGAAGGAGTGGCATGATGTAGAGTTTGCAAGCAGTTTTAATACAAATTACCCAGTTTTAAGCCAGAAACAGCTGAGCAAGTGAATTTTTTTTAATCGTCATGTTAATCTGAAGATGGGTAAAAGCAGGCACTTTTTTCAGGTGTGCTGGTGAATGTTTAGTTAAAATATAACCAAGTACAGTGTCATAGTTAAATATTTCAGAGAGGCAGTGTCACACATCTGGTTATCTTCAGTGGTTAGACTTGTAAAAGAACTGTGTGCCTCATAGACCAGAAAGGACATCTTTTCAGATTGTTTCCGTACAAAAAAGAAACTACCTTTTTTGATTTTTGATTTTTACGTATTTTTATCTATCCATGTAAACTTGTTAGATATCTCTCATTCAGATATAGTATCCGCTGTGTAACAAATGTGTGCATTGGCCATGTTGAAAACTGATATGCATGTGATGTCATTATTTTGATGGATACTATTAAATTGTTGAAATGTACTCAATTGTCTTTTTATTTCCAATGTGTGTGTGTGTGTGTGTGTGTGTGTGTGTGTGTGAAAATCAAAACTGTTATGAAGACAGCTGAGATTTTCATGCAGTGATACTTGACATATGACTTAAGTAACAGGCACACTTACATATATATGCACACGCACACACTGCACAAAAGCAGCTATGCTCACACATTTCAGCATCCACAGACAAATGCTCATGCAGACTGTGGACACCTGCATACATATTCTTGCATATCTTGGTTAAGAAAGAATATTTCCTTTTGCCGTTGATCAGACTTTTGATTATGTTGAACTGCTACATTTTTTTACAATTGTATAGATTTATAATCTATAAAGCTGAAAACTGTGGCATCTTTGTTATGGTGGTTCTTTTCTTTTAAACTACACAGAGGTTCTGAATGCTGAGACGAGCATTAGCTGTCCATTTTGCGGTTCTGTTTACCAAAACGTCATTTTGGGGACACTGTATGTGTTATATATCTATTTATCTGGAGATGATGAAGTGAGCAGAATGGCTGGTGCCCCCAGCCTGGCCTGGCTTACAGGAGTCAGTTGTAACATCAAAATGGTGGTGTTGAATGTCTGGTTGATTACATGTTGGTATTTCATTTCTCGGGGTAAGATGGATAGTTTAGCTGCATTGTCCTCCTTAGCCTGAGGTTTTGAATGCTGTGCAGTTTATCTTGTGTTGGAACTTGACAGCCCTTATAATGATAAGGCTGGTATGATCGACTGATGTTGGAAGTGACAAACAAACATTTATTTTATTGTTGTAACTAAGGCACGTTTACCTGTTAAAAAAAAATGAGAGAAGAAAATCCATGTTTTAACTTTTACTAAAATTACTGGAATAATAGATAGGTTGTACCACCCAGTTTTGCCTCTCAATCTCTCCCTTCATCTTCTGTTAGATCCTGAGTGGTGATCAAGTGCATGTCCGTATGATCAGCTGATTGTATCTTGTCTTGGTATGGAATGCATTAAGTAACGAGCACATTCAGGACTTTGCCGTCACAAAATGTCCCAGAGCAACTGATGATTTATCAATGGCTAAACAGCTGCGCATCGCAAATTGTCTGTATTAAAGGAAACGATAACTTTGTAACTAAGCAAGTACATGTATATGTTTCAACCTACATCACCGCTTCTTTCTTTACCCATAAAACTAAAAGCAAATTCAAGCTCTCTCTCTCTCCCTCCTTCTGTTCTCTCTCTCTCAATCTCTGTCTGTCTCTCAATCTCTCTCTCTCTCTCTCTCTCTCTCTCTCTCTCTCTCTCTCACGTTTTGTGTATTTCTCAATCTCCCTCAGTGTCTTCTAAAAAAAAAAAAAAAAAAAAAAGAACACAAATTTGGGCGTTAGTTTTAATGCACATAAGAATTTGCCCAGATTGCAAGAAGTTGGAAACACACCATCCACATTTTTTTGTGTTTTGTTTTCGCTCTGTTGTATTCTCCACGTTTTGCATGCACACGCAACATCTGTCCCGCTCTTTCTGTTTCTTTTTCACATTGTGCATTATGTGTAAGTCTGTTAATGTGACAGTGTTGAACCATTGTTTCTCATTCTACGACCCACCACCATTTAAAAATAAAAGTGTGCCTACATTGATAAGTTGACTGTGAGCGTTTTGTCTCCACACACCTACAACCACACCCACACCCACCCTCCCACTGACCCATTTCTGTTGCGGCTTCTCTCTCCAACTCTGGCACCCCCCCACCCCCACTTCCTCTCTCCACCTCTCCCTGTCAGACAGAAGGAAGGTGATCATTGGCACCAAAAATAAACCAAACGAAAAACCGAAGGACGTGATTTCAAGCTGGGGTAAGGAAGAAGAAAAATAGATATTGTACTGATGGCTTTTCTTGTTATACGTTTATTATATAAGATCATTTATTGATTTGATACTCGCCCCGCTTCTTTCCTTTTCATAAAGTGGTTGCCACACTGATTGGTTGGTAGAACTTTTGGGTAACATGCAAGTGTAGGGAAACGATCACGTTTGATTTGAAATTGCATCACTGGTAGCTAGACTTAATGCCAATGTAGGATTAGCAACAGGACCACATTTGACTGAGTGCCCCCGTTTTTTCTGCAGCCCCCGGAGGCGATGACGATGTTGACAGTATCGATTACCTTGTCCCCTCGTCTCTCGCCGACCTGGATTTCATCCAGCCCACGGGCTACCCAGCGGACATTAGCAAAAACGCTGGTGCGTCAGATCACTCGCTGCACGCTCTAGAGAAAGGCGAAGGCAAAAACCACCGGTGTATCGTTTGCCAGCGTCGTCACAGCCAGTACTTGCGGGATCACCCCAGAACCCACGCCTCCAACAACCCGTTTAAGCGTAGCAAAACGTCGTTCCGATGCTCGGCGTGCAAGGTGTACCTGTGTGCCCAGGAGGAGCGCCAGTGCTGGTGGGTGTGGCATCAGACTCTGACCGATGCCTCCTCGGTGGAGTCCTCCTCTTGGCCCCAGGGGCTGGAGGATGATCAGTGTTTCATCATACCGGAGAGTACCTCCTGATCTTACCTGCATTACTTGTGTGCACGTGAAGTTCTGTTGAGAGCCGTGGGATTACCAACTGTCATGACTTGCCCCTTACAGTTATTTGTGCTGGATCTGAAAGCGGAGTGTTATGAAGTAAAATGGAAAAAAAAGTATTGCAGTTTATTGTTTTTTTCCCCATTGCCATTTATTCTGATATACAAAGAAATCTGAAACGGCTTCTGAATTTAAAAGTGCTGTCTGACTTAATGGTTTCACCCAGCAGAGGATCTGCGGTTGATTGAGACATTGAGTCATTCTCAAAGGACTTACTCTCATCATGACCATGTGATTAGGGTGCGGAGAAACCAGTTTGAGGAAATGATCGAAGCAAGAAGCCACACGTTATGAACAGAAAACAAAACAGTGTTTATCAGCCCCTGTTTAGCAAGTTCTCGATGAGAACTTATCCACAGATACTTTCAAGTTATGAATTTTCCTGAAGGGCAAATTTCAACAGATTCTCAACAAACGCCAGAAAGTGAAGAAAGATGTTTTCGACTTGGCCAAAATACAAGAAAAGAAACTCATCTTCTGTAGTGTGTGTTGCAGTAATTCTCACTGGCTGTCATTTCCATCTCAGTCTTTTTCAAACATCTGAGATTAAAAAGTGAAAGTGAAATGTTATTGTGAACGAGAGTAATCTGGAAGGAAGTCGAATTAAAGAGGTGAAAGTGGAATGCACTTGTGAACAGAAAGACTTTTGATCTGGAATAAAACAAGAAAGTAATGAGAGACGATACAATCCAAGACAAAATGAATGTGAAGCCACAGCTTTACTTGGTGCTCAGCTCCACAAGAGAGGTGCAGCATTTGAAAGCAAGTGAAGAAAACGATGGTCATCGTCCTCCAGCTGCAGAGAAAAACTCCAGACAGGTACCAGACGCATCACCGAAAAGACTGAGGAACCAGCCTTTCGCTTTTCAGAGAAATCCGCAATGGTGTAGCATTAATTTTTACGATCAGTCTACACACTTTGACGCCTTCTTCAAACTGAAAATGCATTCCTAATGGAAAGCACAGAAAACTCTTGAAATTCTAAACAACAAAACAAACCCACACAAGTCATGTTAAAACAATACTGTGAAATGTAGACCTGCACAAGGTAATAAGGCAGCATTTTAATACTTCAGAATATTTAGTTAAAAAAAGTTATTGTTTATTGTGAAATGTAGATAAGAAATGAAAAGGTAATTTGTATGTTAAAAGTAAGCAATACTTTAAAAATGTCAAGTTTATGAAGTGGTTAGCAGTAAAACGGGGTACCATGGCAGATTCGGGAAGGTGTTGGACTTTTGATCCAGTCGGTTAGGCAGTGATCAAAAGTTGTATTTGTATTTGTATTTCTTTTTATCACGACAGATTTCTCTGTGTGAAATTCGGGCTGCTCTCCCCAGGGAGAGCACGTCGCTACACTACAGCGCCACCCATTTTTTTTTGTTTTTTTTTTTTCCTGCGTGCGGTTTTATTTGCTTTTCCTATCGAAGTGGATTTTTCTACAGAATTTTGCCAGGAACAATCCTTTTGTTGCCGTGGGTTCTTTTACATGCCCTAAGTTCGATTATGTGTTGTTGTTTTTTTGTGTCCTTGGAAAAGGCACTTCGATTTTCCTCACTGCACCCAGGTGTGAATGGGTTCCAGACTTCAATCGAGGAAGGTTAGAATCGGCAGGATAGGCCGCGTGAATAAGAAGTCACTGCGCCTATGGCCGCAAAAGCTAGATCTCGAGCTTTTTGAATTTAAACAAGTTAAATATTTATCACCTAATTTGATTTATCCGTTTGAAAATATCTGCACAGGAGTGTGTATTGCACGGAGGTTGTCAAAATTCTTCAGTGTTTTCCAAGGTTCTTTTTTTGTCTCCTGTTCAATGATGTGAGATTCCTGTTTATGACGCTGTCTTTATCCCATCACAGTTCCATGCTATGAATCACCTTTAAACGTATTTGTAAGTAAACAGGCGGGCATGGTAGGTTAGCGCTTGTTCACTAAGGAAATAAGATCGCATGAGAGCTTGCATGAGAAAGAACCAGTCACTTTTGCGCTGGCTGTTTGTACGTGAGATATTATTATTATTGTTGTTGTTGTTGTTGTTATGTGTATGTGTGATCTCAAGACCATCAGACTTTAGAACTTTCTTGAAATCGGTATCTTAAAAAAAAGAAGGACATGACACACTTTTGGCGTGTTTGAAATTGTGTTAGAAGTAGTGTTGTTAACAACGCTGGCAATTGTAATTGCATTAACGTTAAGACAACGAGAAGAATTATCAGATTATGTGGTGGGATTTTTAGAATACATATTATATCAAGGAGTAAAAAAGAAAGACAAAGCAAACTTTCAGATTTCGGAATATTCGGAGGTCTTACACACACCCATATGAAACATCTCTCTCTCTCTCTCTCTCTCT
>NC_134894.1:57520404-57542904 GCF_041734735.1 Babylonia areolata
AAAGAGAGAGAGAGATGGATGTACTGGTTGCACAAGCTGCTAAATTTTTACGAGCTCTGCATTATGGTGCATCTTGGATATTTATGATTCAAAACGAATTTTGAAGCCTTCAGACGACTGATCAAAGCAATTCGATGATAGGCTCAGTGAACGCATTATAAGCTGAACTATGTTCGAAGTGTTTGTTGTAAGACGAAGCGCGAACGCAACAGGCTAATTTGGTGTTTGTCAAAATTGTTGTTTGAGTGATAAGCAAAATATTAGTTTTTTTGCAAAACGGTCAGTAGTATGGTGCAATCAGTAGTGACATCTTCGGATAGAGATGCAAACCCTTTTTTTATGATCCCTGTCAAGCAGCGTAAAAAGCTTTCTGTTAAAAGTGTATATTAAACAAATAAATGAAGCCAGGTATTTGGTCTAACTGATAGTCTACATTGATACTGACCGGGATATTCAATAAAGCAAACGATGGTACAGTGGAACTAAGGCCAATCGTTAAACCAGTGGTAATATGCCTTGTAGACTGGACGATAAAAGTATCCAACATTCAGATTTGTCTAGTGCTACTGTCAGTCAGTATTTTGTTTTTAAAAATCAATGAAATTGACCTCGTGTTCCAGAAATACTAGTTTGCCACACCGTTTCCGGAAAACTAATCCAGTAAAAAAGAAAGAAAAAAGATTAAGCTAAGCGCTTATTTCGTTGGTGAATTAACTCACAAATAAGACTTCTGCCACAACGGGTCTTTTAAGATTTGTTTTTCTGGAAATATGTTCTGAGTTCCTGTGCTGACGAAAACAGACAAATTTGGGAAGAAAAGGCATGCCTGAACATGTAAGGTTTAACTGTCACAATCTGCCTTGATCTCGCTACCCAGTAAAAAGAAAACTGTCGACTGTATTGGCCATGGACACTTAGATCTCACGGGAATTCTAGTGTCTGTGTATAGGCAGAGAGGTGCAAGTGGAACCCCCTTCCTGAGGAGAACCTGTGTGGTGGTGCTCTGTTCCAGGGCCGTTGTCAGGGTGGTCGGCTCGCACAGGACGCTCGTATAAGGCGTACACCCAGGCGGACATCCAGAAAGCCATTGAGCTCGTGCACGCGGGGGCCTCGCTGATCGTGGCGGAGACCGCCACCCGTGTGCCCGACGCTACCATCCGCCGGTTCTTGAAGAAGTGCACCGCGCATAGCGGGCCGTGTAAAGGGGCGAAGTACCGCCAACAGGAGTCTGCTGCCAATCCGCAGCAGTGATCCTGTAGCCTGTCTTGTCTGTCTGCCCGAGGGCCGTCTCCACGAAAACCATGGTCTGCCTAGGCTGTCCCGCGTCAGTTCCTCCCTGAGTCCTCTCTCACACCATCACCGGCAGTGTGGGCATGGTTGTGTGGAAAGATGTGTATGTGATGACCTCGATCATCTGCTGCTGCGTTGAGAATATTCACCAGCAATTCAAATTTTTTTTTAATGAGTGGAATTGGAAAAAAAAAAAAGAGATGTAAACTGTTGGATATATTAATTGTGATGACACGTTCGTCCTAATAAGAAATTAAATGAGCTTACTTCTGGTGGTGGAGATATTAAGGTTTGTAATGGCATGTTCTTCGTAATGAGAAATTAAGTGGGCTTACTCCTGGCGGTGGAGATATTAAGGTTTGTAATGGCATGTTCTTCGTAATGAGAAATTTAATGGGCTTACTCCTGGCTGTCAGCTGTGTTTAACTAAAAAATCACATAAAACCAGCAGTAGGAGACTGACCAAATTCTGCCGGCATGCCAGAAAAAAAATCTTAACGAAATACTGTCAAAATCCGTCTCAGAATTGGAGAACAATGGAAGAAACGCATGATACCATGCATTGTTACTGGACAGAAATTCGAAGAGTGAAAGAGAAGCGAATAGGAAAGGACGTGTTTTAATATTTCGAGTTAAGATATGGACTTTTGAGTATAAGTTATAACTACTGTTTGAAAAACGTGACGTTTTCTGAGTGGTAGAGACTAAAGAAGCTTTCTTCTTTTTTCTTTTTTCTTTTGTTTTGAGAAAGAGTTAGTGATTCAGGCATGGTTTTAAAATTGCTTTGCAGAGCTAACATGGTCACAATGCTGGAAAAAAACCCAAACAAACAACAAGAACAACAACAACAAAACACACACACACACACACACACACACACACACACACACACACACACACACACACGCAAAACGATGGGGTTAATGCGTGTGGAATACGCGCAGATACGTGACTTTTCGGGCCAGTGACATGGTGTGACGAATGAATAATTTTTCATCCGTCTTTTATTTAGTGGGAAAGACACAGGGCATGCTTGCTTTGGTGATACTAGTCTCTTCTTCTTTTTTTTTTTACTTTTTCTTTTTTCCCTCCCCTCCCCCTTCTTCATATGTTTTGTCGTCCTCCCCCATTTCTGAAGTTCAGTCACACGATGAAACGGGATGAACTGAACGGGGTGGTATTTGATTTATATGTAAGAGTGAAACAGTATCACTTGAGGATGATATGGGTAGTTCATAAAACACTGATATTGCTGTGCTGTTCATGACATTGGTGACGATGGTGGATTTTGTTGTTTTGTTTTTGTTTCTTGCATAACAGGTTTTGGAACAGAGTCTGACATCCTATTTTTAAAAGTGAAGATTTTAACATTCACATTGACATTGCCTTACAGGAATGTAAATGCCATGATACTGATCGTCCTAATGAAACACACACACACACACACACACACACATGCACTCACGCACGCACACGCATGCTTGCACGCACGTACACACACACACGCATACGCACACGCACACACACACACACACACACACACACACAACCACATACACACACAACCAATCAGTGATGACAGAAATAATGAAAGAAATTGTCCTCAAACTTTACCAGGCGTTTCAGTTGTATTTTGGTTTGATTACGGGTGCATTTTATCCCAGATAATAAAAGAAGACAAAAAAAAAAAAAAAAAAAAAAAAGAAAAAAAAGAAAGAGAGAGAGAGAGAGAGAGAGAGAGAGAGAGAAACGAATCGGTATATAGGTCCCTCAATAATTCACAAACTTTTTTTGTTGTTGTTTTGTTGGGTTTTTTTTTTTTTGTCTTTTGGGGGGTGGGGGGGGGGGGAACCTGTCCAAACACCTGGGGAAAAAAACACATGAAGAGAATGGTCCCTCAATAATTCACAAACTGGTTTTGGGGGGAACCTGTCCAAACACCTGGGGAAAAAAAAACACCTGAAGAGAATTGGTGGTTGTGTAGGTAGGGTGTGGTGTAGGGACTGTGGGACGACGTGTGGTGCGGAATGCAGTCTGACCACTCAAAACAGAGAGCCGGGGTCATGCTCAGTCACGGACAAAACGCTGGTGGTTGCTATGTTCCAGGAGGACCGGCAATTCATCCTCCGCTGCGTCGTCAGTTGCCCGGTTACAAGTTGTACAGCCCGCAGGACACAGCCCGGGCCGTAGACCTGGTGCACGAGGGAGCCACCTTGGTGGAGGCTTACAAAGCCACCAACGTGCCTTACTCCTCCATCTGTCGCTTCCTGAAGAACTGCACCTCGCACACTGGGCCCTGCAAGGGAGCCAAGCACCGGCCGGGTTTCTGTGACTTTCCCACGCACTGACGTAGCATCATCAAATTGGGGCCCTGCAAGGTAGCCAAGCACCGGCCGGGTTTCTGTGACTTTCCCACGCACTGACGTAGCATCATCAAATTGGGGCCCTGCAAGGGAGCCAAGCACCGGCCGGGTTTCTGTGACTTTCCCACTCACTGACGTAGCATCATCATATTGGGGCCCTGCAAGGGAGCCAAGCACCGGCCGGGTTTCTGTGACTTTCCCACGCACTGACGTAGCATCATCACATTGGGGCCCTGCAAGGGAGCCAAGCACCGGCCGGGTTTCTGTGACTTTCCCACGCACTGATGTAGCATCATCACATTGGGGCCCTGCAAGGGAGCCAAGCACCGGCTGGGTTTCTGTGACTTTCCCACGCACTGACGTAGCATCATCAAATTGGGGCTCTGCAAGGTAGCCAAGCACCGGCCGGGTTTCTGTGACTTTCCCACGCACTGACGTAGCATCATCACATTGGGGCCCTGCAAGGGAGCCAAGCACCAGCCGGGTTTCTGTGACTTTCCCACGCACTGACGTAGCATCATCACATTGGGGCCCTGCAAGGTAGCCTAGTACCGGCCGGGTTTCTGTGACTTTCCCAAACACTGACAAAGCATCACATTGGGGCCCTGCTAGGGAGCCAAGTACCGGCCGGGTCTCTATGATTTTCCCACACAATAACGTAGCATCATCACATTGGGGCCCTGCAAGAGAGCCAAGTACCGGTCGGGTTTCTGTGACCTCACACACTGATGTAGCATCACATTGGGGCCCTGCAAGGGAGCCATGTACTGGCTGGGTTTCTGTGATCCTCCAACACATTCCGTTGACGTAGCATCACAGTGGGGTCCTGTAAGAGATCGGCTGGGTTTTCGTGACCGTTCTACACAGTGACATCACAATAGGGCCCTTCGGAGGACGCCTTCTCACACAGTAAAGTGATTTCAAAATGGATTTCTGCGGGTGAGATAGTACTTGAGTTTCTGTGTCCTTTCACACATTGGAATAACATCACTGCGAGAGGCCTAGAAAGGTAACCAAGTAACGACCGTGTTTCCGTGACTTTCTGACAATGTGGTGTAATCTCATCCACCTCACAGTGACGTAATATCACAGTGGGCTCTGAAACGGAGGTTTTGATTGGTGGATTTAAATGGTGCTTGGTTTTTGTTTTATTTTGAACAGTGTAGTGAGTTTGATAAAGGGAAGTCCAGTCTTCGATGACAGAAGGAGCAATAAATAAACGACAAACCCATGACCATACCCAGCGAGGTTTGTACCCCAGTACCTCCCCACCCACGATACCAACCAACTGACCGGAGATTTGAAGATTTTGAGATTTGAAGCTTTGAGAAACAGAGATGTTTCTGATTTTTGGGGGGTGGATTGTTGGGGGTATTTGTTTCTTTCCAGTCATCTGTTTTCTTTTATCCATATCAGACACATGCCAATAATTTTCTCCAAAGCAATTTCCTCCAAAGCTTCTTTTTTCTTTTGGAGGCAAGATAAGACAATGTCTTGCACAAGATATTTGCAAAGCCATGTTGCGGTCTCATTTTTGTTTTTAACTCTCTCCATACGAACGGCGAAAGAGACGACGTTAACAGCGTTTCACCCCAATTACCATCATCAAAATACTGCAGTCGGAAGGCTCTTATACTGAAGAGGTAAATGTTGACAAAGAACACCACAATTCTGACGACGGAAGCTAAAGGTTGGGTCATTCAGACACCCACTGGACATCCGAGGGGTCTGTGTAGAGGAGAAGAGAGGACTGGCCGCACTGAATGAGTTAAGGTCAAGCCATGAAAATAAAAACGAAAGGCTTTTGCGTGTTTGGAAAGGGAAAACAGAGAGCGGGGATTGTGGTCTGTGAAAGTTTAAGAATAATTCCACACAAGTTTCAAGAATCACAATGTGTATAGTGTAATGTTCGGGATTTTCATAACCCATGCGATATGCAGATAATCATACCAGTGTTTTTCTCAGCGTTTTTCTACGTTTCTGTGTGTCTTTTCGTTTTGGTCTGTCTGTCCATATGTGTTTTCGGGATTCAGACAACCCGTATGATATACAGATAATCATATCTGTGTTTTTTCCTACGTTTTTCCGAGTGTTTCCGTTTTTGCCTGTCTGTCCATCTGTCTCTATTTCTGTCTGTCAGTCTAAATCATCGCCTTGTCCGCTCTTGTGATGTGCACAAACGCAAGCACATGTTCTCAGACGCATATGAGTACTTCCAGTTATCGCCTCTAGCACCACCACCACCAGAAATGATCAGTACCACCAGACATTTACAGGAATGGATGATCTGCATATCTTACAACAGTGTTGTCTGCAAAGAGGATCTTGACCGGAAACGTACCGACAGAGAAAAAAAAAGCAACAAAACCCTCCCCCCAGCAAACTACACACAGGTTTTCAGTTTGCGGGTTGTCTCACGAAAGGGTCACCAAGGCACAGTATAATGATCCAGAAGCTCTCAACGAAGTAAATGGCCAGTCATCGGTGTGCACTAATAAACTTACTTAAACTAACAAGCAAATAGAGAATAAAGGAGTTATGAATGAATAAAGGGATAAGCAAATACAGGAGCTGCATTCAAGAAAAGAGGTGCACTAATAAACGTACTTAAACTAACAAGCAAATAGAGAATAAAGGAGTTATGAATGAATAAAGGGATAAGCAAATACAGGAGCTGCATTCAAGAAAAGAGGTCGGGCAAAAGCAGTGAGTTGCACTGAGTCTTCCTTTCTTTGATTCGTTGACTCACGAGCGTCAGAGTCATTTGAAACCAACAACAACAACCCCCCCCCCCCCCCAAAAAAAAAACAACAACAACAAAAAAAACACACGTCAAAATCAGTGTTTTCCCCTTTCGTCTCTTGAATGTAACTAATACCTTTGTTCCGCCTTCTTTCTCTTATCTTTTTTTCTCTTTTCTTTTTGGATGTCATTACTTTCAAAGTTAATAGAATTAAAGACTATTTCAGGTATCCTGGCTGAACGTAAAAAGAAAAGAAAAAAGTTTATCTTAACAGAACATCACAATGATCTCGGCTTCAGATTGAATTTCAAGAAGGTGTCATAGTACGCGGACTGATCCATATACGCTGCACCGTAACTTCTAAAAGAAAAATAGAGGATGGGTAGGTGGGGGATCATCATGATCATCAGTTATTCCCTTTTGTCTTCATAGTGTCTGTTTATCTGTCTGTCTCTCTCTCTCTCTGTCTATCTATCTATCTATCTATCTATCCATCCATCCGTCTATCTATCTATCTTTCTGTCTCTCACTATCTCTCTGTCTAGCTATATATATATATATCTATATATCTTTCTATCTATATTTCTATCTGCCTGTCAATCAATCGATCAATCAATCAATCAATTTCTCTCTCTCTCTCTCTCTCTCTCTCTCTCTCTCTATATATATATATATATATAGAGAGAGAGAGAGAGAGAGAGAGAGAGATACATCACAGGCAGCATAAAAGCCGGTAAGCTGGAGTTAAGCTCATGACATTTGAAAATCAGCACTTGAATGAACAAAACAACAACAACAAACCAACAATCAAATCCGAAATCGACAAAAATAATCACAAACATCATTCAAAGAAAGCGTTTGGATTTTCCCTCGGTTGTCTTTTTACCATCCTGTATACGAGCTAATGAGAAGAGCTAATTTTTAGCCAGCCAGCGTCAGGTTGCGTGTTCAAATGTTGATCTGGAGCGTACGTTCGAGTTCTTGTTTGATACATTGAAACGGCATTACCTTTTCAGAAGTAATTAATTAGCTGGAATGTGTTGCAAGATAGCGGCATCTTTGTCAACGACCCTGTCACCATCCTAAAGATCTTACAGTTTATTTTCAGTCTCGGACTTCCTGATTTGCATAAAAATGTGTTTCCAAGGAAACCAAAATGACCTTCAAGAGTCTCACGGAAGTGGGGTCATAAATGTTAGCGCTACGTGTCGTGTGTCACGAAACACAGTTGCATAGCTGGGGGGGAAAGAAAGAAATGCATTACCTCATTCTCCACCCATCTGCTTCCAAATTGCCTCTGTTGTCCACAAGAAGTAGCAGCGCGGCTTTTGTCTCTTTGTTTTTTCAGTTGGAGGTCGATCAAAAGCTGCCTTCCTCCAGTCCGGCATGTCCCCACTGCTGTCCTCAGACCGCTACACACACAGAGGACCCACAACAGCCAGGCCGCCACTGGAGCAGTCTGCCGGCATGGGCAGTGCCGATCACCCGCTTGCGGGGGACCTGCCGGGGGCGGGTTTAGCCTTCCACATGCCCCTGTACCTCCAGTCCCGGCTGAAGAAGCAGTACTCGCCGCAGCAGATGCTGGCGGCCATGGCGGACGTGGACGCGGGGAAGCCGGTCAGCAAGGCGGCCAGGGCTCATGGCGTGCCCCTCAGGTCCCTCTACCGGAAGCTGAAGAACCGGAACTCCGGGGTGGTCACGGAGCCTGGGATGCTGCCGCGCTCTGCGGGGCCCGATCTCTCCATGGAGGACGATTCTGTGGATCTGACTCTGGCGCCGAACTGAAGGGGTTGTTGTGTACATGTTAGCTTAGCTGTGTCTCTCCGCTGACCCGTCCGTCCCTACTCCTCCTCCCGTCACTGTCAGAGGTTCGGTCCGTGTGTATCACGTGTGAACCAGTACCTTCATAGGTTTATAAAAAGCATGAAAAACAAAACAACAAAAAAACAACAACAACCAGATTTTGTGACTTGCGATGGTTCGGCTCGTGTGTATCACGTGTGAAGTAGTACTCTCGTAGGTTAAAAACAAAACAAAACAACATGACAAAACAACCAGATTTTGTGACCCGTGATCAGTTAGACATGGCTATTTTGGTTGTCTTTTTTTTTGCAGACGGACGCATTTAAAAAATCTACCAGCATATCAGCATAGTTTGCCCACGAAAGCTTCACATTGGATGCTCATTGTGTGATGTCTTAGTTCTTGTATACTGGGTGGTAATCTGCTAATTGATTCCAGAAGTAGACCATTGTGTTAGCCATGAAACTGGAGTTCAAGAATCGTCAAGTCATATCACTTCACTTTCCTGTCCCGTTCCTTCCACTTTTTTTTTCTTGCCATCAAAATCTCTTGCAATAGGAACTCTTGAAAGTCCAACTGTTCTACGTCTCTATGCAAGAGAACATACCCCATTCAAAACCTCAGCCGTGAACATATCTTGGATGAACAATGGGGGTCGGGGATGGTGTGTATGGATCTTTCCCGTGATGCGACGCTCTCCAAGGTTGTCCTTTCACAATAATTCAGAGTGGAGTGATGGCCTAGAGGTAACGCGTCCGCATAGGAAGCGAGAAAATCTGAGCGCGCTGGTTCGAATCACGGCTCAGCCGCCGATATTTCCCCCCCCCTCTACTAGACCTTGAGTAGTGGTCTGGACGCTAGTCATTCGGATGAGACGATAAACCGAGGTCCCGTGTGCAGCATGCACTCAGCGCACGTAAAAGAACCCACGGCAACAAAAGGGTTGCGGTTGTTCCTGGCAAAATTCTGTAGAAAAACCCACTTCAATAGGAAAAACAAATAAAAAACTGCACGCAGGAAAAAAATAAAAAAAATGGGTGGCGCTGTAGTGTAGCGACGCGCTCTCCCTGGGGAGAGCAGCCCGAATTTCACACAGAGAAATCTGTTGTGATAAAAGAGAGAAATACAAATACAAATAATTACGGAAATTCAGGCCATGGAAAAATACATTCACAAACAGTAGTCACTGCGGTTCTAAGGAAATGTTTCACGAACTTTGATAGGAACAGACTGAAGTCCAGTTCACAGGAAGGGGTTATGGTTTGTAAAAGGGGTCTTTGTATCAAAAAGCATTAATTAAGATATGATTGCCCGAGAAACTGCGGAATTTATTTTTCCGCACTGAGGGTTTATGACGCAAGTTTGTATGCCTTTAAATCAGACTCTTAAAAAAAGAAGAAGAAGAAGAAGACGATATTGTTGTTGACTGTTATAAGGGACTGCTGTTCACGCATATGTGTACAAATAAAATAATATGTTGGTTTTTCTGGCTCTCCTGTGTCCAGTCTGTGTCAAATAGATAAGTGTTTTTCTTTTCTTCAATGAAACATATGGTATATCATGTGCAAAAGAAAGTACGTTTGGGTTTCTCGTAGTTCCGTCAGGTCTGTGATGGTACAAGGACGGGGATGCTGAAGATGAATACAGAGAGAGAGAGAGAGAGAGAGAGATAGAGAGAGAGAGAGAGACAGAGAGAGAGAGAGAGATTTGTATAATGTATGTGTTATAAGTAATGCAATGGTTTGGCCCGTTTCTGCCAGGACATTCAAAACGTGTTCTGTCTGGACTGATATCATCATATCATCAGGTATATCAATGGTGTATTCAACCTTTTTTTCCTGTCAATTTCTGAAATGGACAGTCAAGACATCTGATTTCCGAATTAAAGAAAAGATTTTTACTGGTATATTCTTCTTCTTCTTATTATTATTATCATTATCATTATTATAATTATTATGATTGTTGTTGTTGTTGTTGTTGTTCTTCTTCTTCTTATTGTTATATTTAGATTCAAATTTCACACTTGGTTCGATTATCGTATTTGAAAGTGCAAAACTTATTTTGTTTACAAGTTTTTGTTCGTTTGTTTGTTGTTTTTTTTAGTTTCAATTCTGAATGCCCGGAATGCTGAATTATGAACAATACTACCTAGCTGAACTGCTTAACATGGAGAATCATTCTACCTTGCAAGTAGTTGTACCTGTGTGGAAAATCGCTCTTCATGTGTGTGTGTGTGTGTGTGTGTGTGTGTGTGTGTGTGTGTGTGTGTGTGTGCGCGCGCGCGCGCGCGCGTGCTAGGAAAAAGTGAGATAGACATGTAGACAAATACAATGTGTGTGTGTGTGTGTGGAGGTGGGGGGGCGGGGGGGGGGGGGGGGGGGGGGGGCAATATTTTTTATACGGAGGGGTGTAGTCTCACATTTTTGTTGTTGTTTGGATGGAAGTGTTATACGCCATTAAGGAACAATCTTCATTTTGATGATTTTGATTTTGTTGTTGTTGTTGTTCAGTTGATTGGAAAAATATTTACAAGGCCTCTGCATTATTTGTTAGTACACCAGTTGCATTCATTGCGGGTGGGGACAAGCGTTGTTGTGGCGAGTATTCTAAGAGCTGGTGATCACCCCTTTAGAAGAGGAACATGCTATTAATAAATAAACAACAATATAAAAAAACAAAAACAAAACAATTTAAGCGTTCTTCAGGATATTGTTTTGCCTGAATGCCTCAGTCGTGTGTGTTTGAATTCCTTGTGAAAGTCAACTACGTATGAAATATGTGGGGATGAAATATGTGTGCGTGCATTTCCATAGGGTTGTGATGTACGCGTGCATTCGCTCTTTGCGTGTCTGTGTATGTGAATCTGTCTCAGCTGTCACAGTCCCTGTCAGTCGTTTTTTGGTCTGTTTGCCTCCTCTCCTTCTCGTTGCAATGAGGTGTGTGTGTGTGTGTGTGTGTGTGTGTGTGTGTGTGTGTGTGTGAGTGTGTGTGTGCGTTGCGTTGCGTTGCGTGCGTTGCGTGCGTGCATGCGTGTTCAGTTTCTTGAAAGGGTCTTTCTATCTCGCTCGTTCTCTCTGTCTCTGATGTTGTGGTTAATATCATTCACGTTGTTAGTGTTGCATTGCAACGATTTGTTTGCTCGTTTAAGCATATCTGTTTTGTCTCGTTTTCCTGGTATTTTTTCCCCTTGTCAACACACCTCTTTTAATCCTCCTAATTTTGTTTTTGCCTTGTCAACACACCTCTTTTAATCCTCCTATTATTGTTTTCCCCTTGTCAACACACCTCTTTTAATCCTCCTAATTTTGTTTTTTTGCCTTGTCAACACGCCTCGTTTAATCCTCCTAATATTTTTCCCCTTGTCAACACACCTCTTTTAATCCTCCTAATATTTTTCCCCCTTGTCAACACACCTCTTTTAATCCTCCTAATGTTTTCCCCTTGTCAACACACCTCTTTTAATCCTCTTAATATTGTTTTTCCCTTGTCAACACACCTCTTTTAATCCTCCTAATATTGTTTTTCCCTTGTCAACACACCTCTTTTAATCCTCCTAATATTTTGTTTTGCCTTGTCAACACACCTCTTTTAATCCTCCTAATATTGTTTTTGCCTTGTCAACACGCCTCTTTTAATCCTCCTGATTTTGTTTTTGCCTCGTCAACACGCCTCTTTTAATCCTCCTAATATTGTTTTTGCCTCGTCAACACGCCTCTTTTAATCCTCCTAATATTTTTTTTTTTGCCTTGTCAACACACACCTCTTTTAATCCTAATTTTTGTGTGTGTCTTGTCAACACGCCTCTTTTAATCCTCCTAATATTTTTTCCCTTGTCAACACACCTCTTTTAATCCTCCTAATATTGTTTTCCTCTTGTCAACACACTTCTTTTAATCCTCCTAATATTTTTTCCCTCGTCAACACACCTCTTTTAATCCTCCTAATATTTTGTTTTGCCTTGTCAACACGCCTCTTTTAATCCTCCTAATATTTTTTGTTTTGCCTTGTCAACACACCTCTTTTAATCCTCCTAATATTGTTTTTGCCTTGTCAACACACCTCTTTTAATCCTCCTAATATTTGTTTTGTCTTGTCAACACACCTCTTTTAATCCTCCTAATATTGTTTTCCCCTTGTCAACACACCTCTTTTAATCCGCCTAATTTTGTTTTTGCCTTGTCAACACACCTCTTTTAATCCTCCTAATATTGTTTTTGCCAACATCAACGCACCTCTTTTAATCCGCCTAATATTGTTTTTCCCCCTGTGAACACACCTCTTTTAATCCTCCTAATATTGTTTTTGCCTTGTCAACACACCTCTTTTAATCCTCCTAATATTGTTTTTGCCTTGTCAACACACCTCTTTTAATCCTCCTAATATTGTTTTTGCCTTGTCAACACACCTCTTTTAATCCTAATATTTTTTTTGCCTTGTCAACACACCTCTTTTAATCCGCCTAATATTGTTTTTGCCTCGTAAACACACCTCTTTCAATCCTCCTAATTTTGTTTTTCCCTTGTCAACACGCCTCTTTGAATCCTCCTAATATTGTTTTTGCCTTGTCAGCACACCTCTTTTAATCCTCCTATTATTTTGTTTTGCCTTGTCAATACGCCTCTTTTAATCCTCCTAATATTGTTTTCCCCTTGTCAACACGCCTCTTTTGATCCTCCTAATATTGTTTTTGCCTTGTCAACACACCTCTTTTAATCCTAATATTTTTTTTGCCTTATCAACACGCCTCTTTTAATACCCCTAATTTTTTGTTTTGCCCTTGTCAACACACCTCTTTTAATCCTAATATTGTTTTTGCCTTGTCAACACACCTCTTTTAATCCTCATAGTATTGTTTTCCCCTTGTCAACACACCTCTTTTAATCCCCCCTAATATTTTTTTGCCTCGTCAACAGACCTCTTTTAATCCTTCTAATATTTTTTTTTGCCTTGTCAACACACCTCTTTGAATCCCCCTAATATTATATATTTTTCCTTATCAAGGCACCTTTTTTAATCCTCCTAATAATCTTTGACGTTCCCCACTATTGTTCCAGCGCGACATCGGCTTCTCAAATCCTCCTCCTCCTCCTCCTCTTCCTTCCCCACCACCACCACAAGCACCACCACCAGCACCAACAACATCATCAACAACAGCATCAACAACAGCAACAACAGCCTCGGCCTGACCAACGAGAGCTGGGACCTGTATCACGAGCAGTACGAGCAGAAGCGGAGGGACCGGGCGGAAGCCATCCAGGCGGCTGTGGACTACGTGCTGCAGAGCGGGCTTCCGGCCTACAAGGTGGCCAGCATGTTCCGCGTGTCCAAGACCACCCTCTACAGGCACCTGGCCCAGCAGGTACGAGCTGCGGACGGTTCCTCGCCGGGAGCGCCCCCCCGCCCCTCTGCTGGGGAAGGGGAGCTGTTGGCTTCTGGTTCTTCAGCTGCTGTTGATGCTGTTGCTGGTGGTGGTGCTGTTGTGGTGTCCGAGTCCGGGACAGGCGGGAACAGCAGCAGCAGAGTTATGGTGGCGGGTGGTGCAGGGATAGTAGGGTCCGTTGTGGATTCTTCTTCTTCTTCTGCTGGTCAGAGTCAGGGCCAGGACTGATTGTGTGACCTGTAGTTCGTTCGTTCGTTCGTTCATTCATTCGTTCATTCAATCATCATCATCATCATCATCATCATCTTGTTCTCATTCACCTTCTGCTGGCCAGCGTCAGGGCCATGAGTGATTCTGTGTTCCGCATTCCGCATGGGGGGAGTTTTGACCTGCGGTTCATTCATTCGGTCGTTCGTTCATCATCATCATCGTCATCACCACCACCACCGTCAGCATCATCTTCATTATCATTATCATCGTTATGATATTTTTGTTATCATTATTTTTACACATGCTGTAATTAATCGTGTTTTTTTTTTAAACCAAGGTGAGTTAGGCTACCTTTTTTTTTTTTCTCACTCATGGTTCACCACAGGTCGAAGCATTTTTAAATGCTCGGTCTGCCAATATCAGGGAAATGAATCCTTCCATGCTTGCTGCGAATGATAGTATGATATGCAAGGCAGTTATTATTTGTGATGTTTTTAATCATCAGTCTGTTTTATGACAGAGCAATTTTATTGTTATTGTGTCTGTTAACCTGTACTCCGATGTGTATTAACATGTTTTTTGTTTTTTTTCTTAATGCATACAGTAAATCATTTTTTAGTTCATATAGTTTCGTGTAAGATTATTATTTATATAAAAAAAAGTTTGCGTGGTTAAGATATTTTTTCAAAAGCATAAACTTCATAGAAAGCAATTCTATCGACCCGTAAGCAAGACGAATAGTGACGGGTAGAAATGAAAACTAGAAATAATGGCACTGCTGTTGTTATTTATTTAATGTTTAAAAAAAAAGTACATTTCTGAATTCAGGAAACATGGTATTCGGATTTAATGGTCGTTTTATAGCAGTAGGCCTATGTTGTCATTGTGTTCCATGATCATTATAAACTGTATGTTGAAAATATTTGGTGAATTAAACTATTTTATAGAAAAAAAGACAACTTTTTTTCCTCAAATTCTTTCGTGTACTGGCAAAAAAAAAAAAGAAAAAAAAAAGAAAAAAAAAGAAGAAAATCTCATTCGTCCCTCAAACGTAACCCTCCTCCTCCACCCCCTTATCGGGGTGGGGTTGGGGGTGGGTGGGTGGGTGGGGGCTGATGCCCGGATGTACCCAACTGCTTGGCGGACAGAGAACTGATCTCTGCCAAATCAAATTAAGTATCCGTGATGGTTTAAATGTACTCAATATATATATATATATATATATATATATATATATATATATATATGTATATATATATATATATGTATATATACATATATTTGTGTGTGTGTGTGTGTGTGTGTGTGGATTGTTTGGTTTTAAGAAACAGGGAGAAAAGGAGTGAAGACTCCTCTTGGTTTTACTTAACATTGATATCGAATTAAATACTGTGTTTACTGCTTTTAAAGATAACTCATGTCGTTTACAAGACATCCTTCAAAATGTTGGCTACTTGTCATCGAAAGATCTGTACTTCATGGATACTCCATAACGTGCACCCGTTACATCACTGTGCAATGTTCTCAAACGGCTTGTTTATATCGAAAATCCAACTGTACTAAACACGAAGGCGGCTAAGGCTTCCCGATAGTGCAGATGTAGCGCCGTAGCAGTGAAAGACAATGAACCATGGACAAAAAAAACTTAAGGGGACCACATAACGGTCCCCCTTCGGACGACGTACAGGGCAGATAGCACTTAGAAGGACCCATCGTCGCCCAACTTGAAGTGGTATGCTACCCCCCCCCCCCCCACACACACACACCAATACTTCACTTGAAAGTTGAAGTATTTTCAGCCTAACCTATCCGCAAATGGACCTATCAACAACCTATCAACAAATGGAACAGTTCCCATTCCTGCACCGCTTGTTTTTAAGGTCGCGCTTGAACTGGACCTCACCTTGTGCAAAGATTTACAACTTCACATCTGGAGAGCAGGTAATCAGATAGCAAGCAACGAATACCTCGCCTACAGACACCCATGAAAAGTCAATCTTTTAATACATTCAGATGACTTGGGGGAAATGGTTTACTCCTTGAAAAATTATCTGGATTGCTTAGACTATTCTTGCTTCAAAAATAGAATGGCGTCCCTTTCTTAACACCCACCTTTGTCATGGTCCCACTCCATTATTAGGAAAGTTTCAGGGCGTCACTGCGTTCGGAAAAAATTCATACACACTACATCGCATCTGCTAGGCAGTTGAATGCCTGACCCGCAGCATAACCCAACGGGTTTAGTGAGGCCTTGAGTGCACGTATAATAGCCAGTATTTGTCGATCTGTCAGCGGATTTCTTCAACAGAAATTTGCCTGTTTCTATCAGTGGATTTCTTCAACAGAAATTTGCCTGTTTCTATCAGTGGATTTCTTCAACAGAAATTTGCCTGTTTCTATCAGTGGATTTCTTCAACAGAAATTTGCCTGTATCTATCAGTGGATTTCTTCAATCAGTGGATTTCTTCAACAGAAATTTGCCTGTATCTATCAGTGGATTTCTTCAACAGAAAATTCAAATTTGCCTGTATCTATCAGTGGATTTCTTCAACAGAAATTTGCCTGTATCTATCAGTGGATTTCTTCAACAGAAAATTGCCTGTATCTATCAGTGGATTTCTTCAACAGAAATTTGCCTGTATCTGTTAGTGGATTTCTTCAACAGAAAATTGTCTGTATCTGTCAGTGGATTTCTTCAACAGAAATTTGCCTGTATCTATCAGTGGATTTCTTCAACAGAAATTTGCCTGTATCTATCAGTGGATTTCTTCAACAGCAATTTGCCTGTATCTGTCAGTGGATTTCAACAGAAATTTGCCTGTATCTATCAGAAATTTGCCTGGATCTATCAGTGAATTTCTTCAACAGAAAATTGCCTGGATCTATCAGTGGATTTCTTCAACAGAAGTTTGCCTGTATCTGTTAGTGGATTTCTTCAACAGAAAATTGTCTGTATCTGTCAGTGGATTTCTTCAACAGAAATTTGCCTGTATCTATCAGTGGATTTCTTCAACAGAAATTTGCCTGTATCTATCAGTGGATTTGTTCAACAGAAATTTTCCTGTATCTATCAGTGGATTTCTTCAACAGAAATTTGCCTGTATCTATCAGAAAATTGCCTGGATCTATCAGTGGATTTCTTCAACAGAATTTGCCTGTATCTATCAGTGGATTTCTTCAACAGAAAATTGCCTGTTTCTATCAGTGGATTTCTTCAACAGAAAATTGCCTGCATCTCTCAGTGGATTTCTTCAACAGAAAATTGCCTGGATCTATCAGTGGATTTCTTCAACAGAAAATTGCCTGGATCTATCAGTGGATTTCTTCAACAGAAAATTGCCTGTTTCTATCAGTGGGTTTCTTCAACAGAAATTTGCCTGTATCTATCAGTGGATTTCTTCAACAGAAATTTGCCTGTATCTGTCAGTGGATTTCTTCAACAGCAAATTGCCTGTTTCTATCAGTGGATTTCTTCAACAGAAATTTGCCTGTATCTATCAGTGGATTTCTTCAACAGAAATTTGCCTGTATCTATCAGTGGATTTCTTCAACAGAAATTTTCCTGTATCTATCAGTGGATTTCTTCAACAGAAATTTGCCTGTATCTATCAGAAAATTGCCTGGATCTATCAGTGGATTTCTTCAACAGAATTTGCCTGTATCTATCAGTGGATTTCTTCAACAGAAATTTGCCTGTATCTATCAGTGGATTTCTTCAACAGAAATTTGCCTGTTTCTATCAGTGGATTTCTTCAACAGCAAATTGCCTGTATCTGTCAGTGGATTTCTTCAACAGAAATTTGCCTGTTTCTATCAGTGGATTCCTTCAACAGAAATTTGCCTGTTTCTATCAGTGGATTTCTTCAACAGCAAATTGCCTGTATCTGTCAGTGGATTTCTTCAACAGCAAATTGCCTGTTTCTATCAGTGGATTTCTTCAACAGCAAATTGCCTGTGTCTGTCAGTGGATTTCTTCAACAGAAAATTGCCTGTTTCTATCAGTGGATTTCTTCAACAGAAAATTGCCTGTTTCTATCAGTGGATTTCTTCAACAGAAAATTGCCTGTATCTATCAGTGGATTTCTTCAACAGAAATTTGCCTGTTTCTATCAGTGGATTTCTTCAACAGCAAATTGCCTGTATCTGTCAGTGGATTTCTTCAACAGAAATTTGCCTGTTTCTATCAGTGGATTTCTTCAACAGCAAATTGCCTGTATCTGTCAGTGGATTTCTTCAACAGAAAATTGCCTGTTTCTATCAGTGGGTTTCTTCAACAGAAATTTGCCTGTATCTATCAGTGGATTTCTTCAACAGAAATTTGCCTGTATCTGTCAGTGGATTTCTTCAACAGCAAATTGCCTGTTTCTATCAGTGGATTTCTTCAACAGAAATTTGCCTGTATCTATCAGTGGATTTCTTCAACAGAAAATTGCCTGTTTCTATCAGTGGATTTCTTCAACAGCAAATTGCCTGTTTCTATCAGTGGATTTCTTCAACAGAAATTTGCCTGTATCTATCAGTGGATTTCTTCAACAGAAATTTGCCAGAGGACAACACTTACGCTGCCATGGGTTGTTTTTAAAAGCGACAAGAGCGAGCTGCACAGGGGACCTCGTTTTATCGCCTGATCCAAAGGACTAGACGCCCAGTTCGATTTTTCCAGTCAAACTTGGGAGAAAGGGAAAGACCGGGATTTGATCCCAAACCCCCACGGACTGACGTTGTATTAGCAGTTAAGAGTCTAAACCATTCTGCCACCTTCCTCCTCAGAAAAAAAAAGACTTCACTACGGTAAACTTCCTGATACACGACCACTTTGACGAAGACTGTCATCTTTTTGACAGACGCATAATCTAGTACGCGATCTGCAATAAACGGTACAAGCATATGTATACCAACATGAAGGGGAATCTAATACATCTGCGCTTTCTGTTGACCTCGGGTGATTGCCTCCTACTCCGGTATATGGCAGCGTGTAATGCCTCCTACTCCGGTATATGGCAGCGTGTAAATCGGGATGAAATATCAAATAAGAACATACACTTTATTATTCACATAGAAGTTCATTTGTTGCAATCACAGGCTCGTTATAAACATGTGCGTGATGCTGATGAGAAGGCATAATTATCATGAAAAGAAACTATACATTGTTACGCAAATAAATTGCTGCACATCAATATGTACAAATAAACGCGCCCAGAAAATAAATCCATATATACACACCAGTAAAATACACACACACACAGACACAGACACACACACACACACACAGCACACACACACACTTCTCTCTTTCTCTCTCTCTTGCTTTACTTCTATTTTGCACACACGCCCCTTCCACTCTCCACCACCGCACCAACCTGCCCCCTTCTCCTAACACACACACACACACACACACACACACACACACACACACACACACACACCACCACCACACTTACCTTACGAACACGTTAAAGTTTCCAGAAAAAGACGTATCGCAATAAAAGGGACAGCATTCCATTGCACTTGCGTATTCCGAGTCTTTTGAATTGCTTCCCTTAGACTGTTAGCACTGCTTTGATAAGAATTTGTAAAAAGATATCGACAAGAAGTTTTGTTGGATTTTGATCAACACATTTCAAATTAAACATATAGCAGTAAAGATTTTATCCTCTAAAAAAAAGTTAGTTAAAAAAAGAGAAAAAAATCAATTGGGATATTTTGCACAGCATTTTGTATCATATGTCGATCGATCGCTGTATCGATGTAACTGCCTCTGTGTCCATCAAAGCATCCACTCATCCATCCATGTATCGATCTATGTATTTAGGTGCCCACCTCCCCCTCTCTCTCTCTTTCTATATATATATATATATATATATATATATATAAATGTATATATGTCTATAAGTATATGTATATATGAATATACCTATATACCTACATACACGCATACATATATATATATATATATATTTTTTTTTCTCTATCATGCAATAGCAACAGATGAAAAAGAAGTGGAAAACAAGCAAAGAAGGAGTGAAAAAAAGAAAAAAAAAAAAAGAAAAAAAGAAGAAAAGAAAAAAAGAAAAGAAATGGAAAATAATAATACTAGTATTGTAGTCATTCATTCGTTCGTTCATTTTACTCATTCTTTATCCACATTCATTGATCCTCCTTCTACTCCACACATCTTCCACTCCCGCTTTGTGTTTTGCTTTGCCACGAGGCCAACGACAACTTCTTCTTCTTCTGCGTTCACTCGTATGCACACGAGTGGGCTTTTACGTGTATGACCGTTTTTACCCCGCCATGTAGGCAGCCATACTCCGTTTTCGGGAGTGTGCATGTTGGGTATGTTCTTGTTTCCATAACCCACCGAACGCTGACATGGATTACAGGATCTTTAACGTGCGCATTTGATCTTCTGCTTGCATATACACACGAAGAGGGTTCAGGCACTAGCAGGTCTGCACATATGTTGACCTGGGAGATCGTAAAACTCTCAACCCTTTACCCACCAGGCGCCTTCACAGTGATTCGAACCCGGGACCCTCAGATTGACAGTCCAACGCTTTAACCACTCGGCTATTGCGCCCGTCGGCCAACGACAACAAAAACCATGATGAGAACAGTGCCGAGTCTTAGTTGTTGTTGGTGGTGGTGGTGGTGTCTTCTCCACTCGGCATTCAACGACGGCAATGACGATAGTGATGATGATGATGATGATGATGATGACAGACAGTGATTGTTGCAAATATATTGAGAATCTCTTGCCCCATAGTTTTTGCTTTTTGTGTGTTGCGTTGTTTTGTGTTATGCTTGTATTTGTATTGTATCTGTATTTCTTTTTATCACAACAGATTTCTCTGTGTGAAATTCGGGCTGCTCTCCCCAGGGAGAGCGCGTCGCTATACTACAGCGCCACCCATTTTTTTTTTTTTTCCTGCGTGCAGTTTTATTTGTTTTTCCTATCGAAGTGGAATTTTCTACAGAATTTTGCCAGGAACAACCCTTTTGTTGCCGTGGGTTCTTTTACGTGCGCTAAGTGCATGCTGCACACGGGACCTCGGTTTATCGTCTCATCCGAATGACTGGCGTTCAGACCACCAGTCACGGTCTAGTGGAGGGAGAGAAAATATCGGCGACTGAGCCATGATTCGAACCAGCGCGCTCAGATTCTCTCGCTTCCTAGGCGGACGCGTTACCTCTAGGCCATCACTCCACACGTGTGTGTGTGTGTGTGTGTGTGTGTGTGTGTGTGTGACAGAAATAGCGTGTGGCCAGGGCATGTGTGGGCATACGGAAAGTATAGACTTGTCCCTGCTGCTGCTTCACCCGAAAATTGATAGGAGACAGCTTACTTCGGTTCCTCAGAATGGAGTTTGTTTATCCTGGTTCCTCAATTTCCTCTCCAATTTGCTTATATCGTTCCATTGGTGATACACACACACACACACACACACACACACACACACACACACACACACACACACACACACACATATATATACATATAAGAGAGAGAGAGAGAGAGAGAGAGAGAGAGAGAGAGAGAGAGGCGCTTTTGACGCTTTGGCACTTTGACGTCATTGGCTATGAGGTCCTCATGGCATGGGTTAATGCATCGACATACTTTCAATGCATGACAAAACATCAGAATAAACGAATGAAAATGGTGAAAGCAAAGGTTGAAAAAAAACAACAAGGTTCTTTCCTCTTCGCTAACACACACACACACACACACACACACACACACACACACAGAGACTGAGACAGAGAGAGAGAGAGAGTCACAACCGTGCATATTTACGTAAATACGCTGGCGATCAGTGATTGTGCCACTCACCTCCATCATCAACAGAATGTTGATGGCCCAGCTCCGTGTATCTACAGTGTGTAATGAGACCAGTGATACAGAGCATGTGAAGAACAAACACCCCATCCATCCACATGGAAAAGTATACGCGAAGTGCGCAAACAAGCACACAAGCACAGACGCACACACGCACTCGCCGGGGTGCTCACTCGTGCAGAATGTCAGTTTGAAGGGCACGAGCTTGTACGTCTCACACCGACGTGACTGCAACAGCACCGCATAATTTTCTTGCCCTTCTGATATCGTTTATTTCTCTTCCCTTTCCTGTCTCCAACATGCTTTCTTCGGTGACGGTCGGTCATCAATGATCAACGCGAATCCACTGAAATGTTGAAAGTGACTCCTTCGCCTGCGTGTACAAGTCTTGTGTTGGCGAAACACACTCGTTTTCCAGGCAACCATTTAAAGTGCAGACAGACAGACAGACAGACAAACACTAACACGCACACATATATGCACGCCTGCATTATGATGAAGAATATGTCTCACTCCAAAGTCATTTCCACAAACAGCACTCCTCTAAATCAATGCCCCCTCCTCCCCCCAACCGCCCCCCTCCCCCCCCCCCCCCCCCCCCCGGGGAACCGCTTATCCTCTCCCAAGCATACTTTACCAACAGATTTACTGATCACTGCAACCCTACCGAAATACTGAGAAAAAAAAAACAACTCCACCCACCCTCCCTCCCTCTGTGTGCAGGTTTTCCATCGGGCAGCAGACTCATTTCCTGGACAACAGTTAGCAAAGTACGCTTGAGCGCAAAGGATCACATCTTACCTTAGGTCCGTTCGATTAGATTTATCGATCCATCCTGTCCCCTCTTGGACGGAAATCATCTTACTTCCTCCTC
>NC_134894.1:57547904-57567904 GCF_041734735.1 Babylonia areolata
TGCGTTCTGATACACGATCGTCCAGATAGGCTACGCATGCATGCACGTATTTATGTGGAGGTAGACAGACAGACAGACAGACAGACAGGCAGGCAGGCAGACAGGCAGGCAGGCAGACAGGCAGACACACACACACATGTGCGCATACATGTACACAGAGATAGATAGACATACAGATAGAGAGAGAGAGCGATAGAGAGAGAGAGCGATAGCGCGCGCGCACACACACACACACAGACACACAGACACACACACACACACACATTCTAATACAAAATCGTCCAGATAGCCTACGAGTGCGTGTATGTATATGGAGGCAAACAGACAGACACATGTGCATATACATGTACACAGACAGAGATAGACAGAGAGGTGGAGAGAGAGAGAAATAGATAGATATATATAGAGAGAGACGGAGAGAGAGAGAGAGAGCGCACACACACACAACAGGATATCAGTATAAAGGAAGAGTAGAAAGTTTTACAACTCACTCCAAATTCATAAAACCAGTGTCGCACACATTTCGCACCTCTGAGGCAGACAGATTCCCCCCCCCCCCCGCACGCCCCCCCCCCCATCCCTCATATTCCTCCCCCAAGCATAATTCTCTTCACCAGCAGGTATCACACACAGGTCACCTAAACACTGAACAGCCCCCCCCCTTCACCCCCCTTTCCCCCCTCCTCCGTCTGCTGCCTGTATACTGACAAATCTTGTGCCGGATAACAGGGCTCATTATATAGACAACCATCAAAAGCATGCTTTAGCGCCAAGGGGTTACGTCTTTACCATGGGTTCCTTTGATCACGTCTATCGATCGCTGTCTGGCCTTGTCGTGTATATAGTAGGCACCTTACTTTCTCTTCCCTGGAGAATGAACAGAGGCTGTGTACATACACTGCCCTAACGACACGACGATGATTTTTGCTCAGGGAGACAGGAGGGGGGGGGGGGGGGGGGGGGAGAAGAAGAAGAAAAAAAGGAAGGTAACATATTTGCATAGAACGTGAAGTTCATACCGCCTTATAGTGTTTAGTATTTTATGACAGAAGGATCTAACGATGAACCAGGCAGGCAGGCAGGCAGGCAGGCATTTTGCAGTGGAGAATTCATCCTGTGGACATCGTCAGCAGGCCTGCAGGAAGGACCGCCGTCAATTCTCCTTTCTGCTGCTTCACACAGAGCAAAGGATTGTTTTATCTTTTACTTTTGGCGTTTCGATTCCGGATAAGTTTACATTGGTTCCCTACCCCCCCCCTTCCACCCTCCTCACCCCAGCCCCTCCACATTTCCCTATCACTCTCTGACTGTATGGAAAGGTATTTTGTGTCGTAGAAATGAAGCAGATTTTTCATCATGGTAGTAGTAGTAGTAGTAGTGGTAGTAGTAAATGAAGTAGAAGCAGCAGCAGCAGCAGCAGCAGCACTTAGAGTATGGGAGTAACAGAACAAAGATAGTATCAGCAGAAGAAAAGGTAGCGTTAGTAATAGTCGTTACAAAGGAGCAGCAGCAGCAACAGTAGTAGTTGCAGTACCATTATCATTATTCATTATCATTGTTATTATCACGAGTAGTAGTAGTAGTCGTAGTGCTTGAAGTATCAGCAGTAATGGTATTGGAACAGAAGAAGAAGAAGATTGATTGATTGATTGATTGAATCTTTAATGGGTAAAGAATTAGGCACAGTAAAGGCCTTTTTACAATTCTGCCCATTTAACGACACAAAACATAAAAAAATAAAGAACGAACGACACAAAACATAAAAATAAAGAAATAAACTGAAATAAAATAAAATAATAAGAACGACGAATAAGAATAGGAACTTGAATAGTCTATTAAAGGTAACAAAGCGATGAAAAACTGGAACAATTGGTACATTACATGTACATAGGTACTTACACACACACACACACACACACACACACACACACACACACACACACACAAAGAAGAAGAAGAAGAAGAAGAAGAAGAAGAAGACGACGATAATTATTATTGAGTATTGGTCCAGAAGCGTTGTTACGAGAAAAAATATTTTAGACGTGATCGGATCGGGGAGTACAAGGGTGGAGTGGTTGGGGGCGGGGGGGGGGGTGGGGTGGGGGGGTCGGGGGGGTGTGGGGGGTGGCAGGAAGAAAAGGGGACGATAGTGATGAAGGAGAGGAGGAGGGGAGCCTACGGTTCACTACCATTTGAGGGTGTTCCGCTTGTTCAGTGACAAAGTTGTAATCAGTAAGCCTAATTCCAAGAATTTTTTAAATTAATGCCACAACGCTTCAACTTCACATGCTCATGGTTCTGAAAGTACATCCATGTTCCATTTTTCATTTCCCATCTCTTGTTAATACTGATCTGTGCCAGAGGATTTTAAGACATTGGAGACGACTTAGACACTATAATTCCGTTCAGAATCACAAAGTTACACTTATATAATGACTGCCGTGATGACTGGAGAACTTGAAGAGGAAGTACACTGCATATGGTCCACTAAGAAGCATGAACATTTTACTACGACCCAAGACACATATTTGACCGCAGAGATACTTTAAGGACTTTAGACATTGACTTAGATGCCAACCCTGATTGGGTATGGATACAATTATTGATAGAGTATTGCGCCACTGACACAGACAGATGCCGAAATTACAGTCCCATTCAGAAACACAGACAGGTCGTTGTGTTTCGCACTCACTGACACATGAGAGCTCTTTATCCGGCGTCCATGGGAACAAGCGAAAACTTGACTGCGGTAACAACTGTATTTTCTAAAACCCTGGCCCCCGCCCCCTTAAAAACACAAACAAACAAAACAATTCTTCTTCTTCTTCGTTCGTGGGCTGCAACTAATATGTACATACACGAGTGGGCTTTTGCGTGTATGACCGTTTTCTTCCATGCCATGTAGGCAGCCATACTCCGTTTTCGGGGGTGTGCATGCTGGGGATGTGTTCTTGTTCCCATAACCCACCGAACGCTGACATGGATTACAGGATCTTTAACGTGCGCATTTGATCTTCTGTTTGCGTATACACACGAAGGAGGTTCAGGCATAAGCAGGTCTGTACATATCTTGACCAGGGAGATCGGAAAAATGTCCACCCTTTACCCACTAGGTGCCGTTACCGAGATTCGAACCCCTGACCCTCAGATTGAAACTCCAACGCTTAAACCATTCGGCTGTAGCGCCCATTAAACAAAAGAAATTAAACAATAACAAACAAACAAACAAAATAAAAAAAGCAGAAAACAAAACAAAACAAAAACAACACACACCAAAAAAATCAAACTGAAATATACTTCTTATTATATTATGTTAATAAGACAGGTTATAAAGTGTCTGTATTCTCATATGTTGACGTAGACTTTTATGAACGTCCCTGTTGCTGAATGGCTTATGAATATTTTTTTTCTTCTGGTTTGTGGTGAAAAAGTCACGAATATGAGTGAATGAAACGTTGCTCGGTTACATAAGAAAAATATGCTCTCTCATATATAAAAAAAGTCTTTCTCGTTATCTTTCTTAATCATGGAATTAGTGACTTCATTTACTCATGATATCAAAAGACATATGATTATTTTTATATTATGTCAATAACATGTTAAACAAGAGAGGCAAGGCCTTCAAGACTCACTTGTGATACACTGAAAAAAAAAATCCAAGCTTTTTATGTATTGTGTATAATTTCAAAATGTAATGTTTAAGATCAGTTTAAAGCGAATTAAGTCCCCTAGCATTAATTACAGAGTAATTTCCCTTTTTTACCTACTGCACCAAAACGTTTGCAAAATAAATAAAACTTCCATGCTTAGCAAAAGAAATTCCTGTTTGAACAAAAAATGATAATAATGACTGCTCTAGCTGTTGGGTCAGAACATCAGATCAAAGTGCCAAGTTTAGAGAATACAAAAAATATAAATATAACAGTAAATGCAGTTTGCATATAATTAGGCTTCATTCTTTATTTTTTTTGTGCCCATCCCAGAGGCGCAATATTGTTTTAAACAAGATGACTGGAAAGAACTGAATTTTTCCTATTTTTATGCCAGATTTGGTGTCAACTGACAAAGTAGTTGCAGAGAAAATGTCAATGTTAAAGTTTACCACGGACACACAGACACACAGACACACACACACACACACAGACAACCGAACACCGGGTTAAAACATAGACTCACTTTGTTTACACAAGTGAGTAAAAAATTGACCAACCATCGTTCATGTTTTAACTCAGGTAGCCCCAAAACAACCCTTCAGCAAAAGCGTATATGATATACAGTATCGATACCCCCCCCCCCCCTCGGTTTCCCCGCTCCCACTATAACAAAACAAAAACAACAACAAAAACACCCCCAAAAACAAAACACAACTGCATTTCTTTCTTTCGTTTTACTGGACAACTGACAGAATATTCTGTGGCCATTCTTTGGCATAAAAGAGTCAGTATTCCATCGAGCAGTCTGGAAAACACAGATCTATTTGAGAGAGAGAGAGAGAGAGAGGGTTTGTACGTGTGTGTTGGAGAGAGAGAGAGAGAGAGAGAGTGCATGTGCGTGCGTGCTTTTGAGATATACGCGCGCGCGCGTGTGTGCGAGTGTGAGTATATGTATGTGTGTGCGTGACTGAAGGCCTACAAAGGGAGGGAAGAAGAGAGAGGGAAGGAGAGAGAGAGAGAGAGAGAGACAGACAGACAGACAGACAGAGAGAACACGGAGAGACAGAGAGGGGCTGAGAGACAGAAGCTCGCAGAAAGACAGAGAAAGAGTGACTCAGATACAGGAATAAAGGGAAGACACACACACACACACACACACACACACACACACACAGAGGCAGAGACAGAGAGACAGACAGGGAGAGGGACCGAGAGACAGATGGGGAACAGAACAGTGAAGCGTTTTTTTGTATTTTTCACTTACATGGGCCTATTCAGCATGCACTCTGAACTGATTTTCTTCTGCTTCTCTCCCCGGACAAATTCCAGGCACGAACTCGCGGCCACCTCAATAGCATTTTCCAACTGGAGACCCCCCCCCCCCCCCCCTCGCCCATTCTCCCCCTTCCTCCCACCAATTTGCCACCACCACCACCTCCTTGCTCCCCCACCTCCCTTCCTTTTTTTACTCCTCCAAGCCCTACGCATTTTGTGTCTACTGCAGCATAAAATCAAACTTTGTACGAAAACTACTTTTGTTCTCGTAGTCGTGTCCCCTTGAACATTCGGCTTCCTCATCCGGGTTCTGAGAGAAACGAACTCTATTTGCAAATGGCTGCTCCGATGGACATGCGGGGTTGCAGATGCGAGTTTTCACAACGGTAATTGGTTTTGTTCATGTTTTTTGTTGTTGTTGTTAATGTTGTTTTGTTTAAAGGTCTCGGAAATAATTACGATTTTGGCTTGTCTCTCTTTTCAGGATCTTGATATCAGAAAGGGTTTTTCGTTGTTGAAAATTGTACCGCTCTTCTCTGTCTCTCCATCGCTCTCTCTCTCTCCCTCTCTCTCTCTCTCCCTGTGTGTGTGTGTGTGTGTGTGTGTGTGTGTGTGTGTGTGTGAACGAGAGAGAGAGAGAGAGAGAGAGAGAGAGAGAGAGAGAGAGAGAGAGAGACCAGGATAGATTTTTGTGTAACTTTAACAATTCATGCAATTTGTTTTCAAATCTCCCGAAAATTTGTGTCAGAGAGAAGCGGGAAGAGAGAGAGAGAGAGAGAGAGAGAGAGAGAGAGAGAGAGAGAGAGAGAATATTGTGTGTGTGTGTGTGTGTGTGTGTGTGTGTGTGTGTTTAATTTGCATTTGCCCTTTCTATACAAATTCAGTTTGCTTTTTGCACTCCTCTCTTTTCCTGTGCAGTTGTATACAAGTGGTCAATATTGATTCTTGTGAAAGTCATCACCTGATGTAAGTGTCTGCTATTTAACAGCGTCCCGTTTTGCCTCTGTTTGTTTGTCTCTCTCTGCCCCTCTCCGTCTCTCTCTCGCTTGAACTAATTGTGTGTGTGTCGGGGTGTGTGTGTGTGTGTGTGTGTGTGTGTGTGTGTGTGTGTGTGTGTGTTCGCGCGTATGTGTCTATGAGTCTGTGTGCATATGTCTGTGAAAGGGAGAGAGAAAGAGGCACAGACAAACACACAGACACACACAGCTGCACACAAACAGAGCTCTCTCTCTCTCTCTCTCCCTCTGTCGCACACACACACACATTATAAAACAAACACACACATTAACACACACTCACACCACACATGTACACATACAAACGCTCGCACATGTGTACTCACAAGAATGACAGACTCGATTGGGGGAGTGGGAGAGAGAGTGCAAGAGAAACAAAACGAAAGAGGATTTCATTGAACAAGGGTATTGAGATAGGTAAGTATACACGCCTTTTAGACCTAGGCGGTGTAAAAAGAAATGATAATATAATGATAATAATAATAATAATAATAATAATGAGAGATAGAGATAGATAGATAGATAGAGATAGAGATAGATAGATAGAGAGAGAGAGAGAGAACGAACGAACGAACGAACGAACAAACGAACGATTTATTCAATATAAGGCCATTGCCCCATTTGAAGGGGTCAAACAAAAGTAAAGAAAATTTTCTACCTTATATAATGTTATGAATATTGTTAACATACAAATAACATACGGACACAAAAGTATTGTGTGAACAAGTAAATACTCAGATTCCAAGAGAAAAACAACAACAAAACGAACAAGCAACAAAAATCAATCGTCTTTGCCTTACTCTCTGACATCAAACAATTCTGTTGCGTGTGTGAGATAGATAGATAGATAGATAGAGAGAGAGAGAGAGAGAGAGAGAGAGAGAGAGAGAGAGAGAGAGAGATGTCTTCACAGACAGTTGTGATGAACAACGAAGAGAACACAGGCACTGGTTGTGAAAACGACGAGACAGACCGTTATTTTCTCATTGACGTGTTTAATGAACCATTGTGAACAATCACACTGACAGAAATATTTGAGTCATAAAACATACGGCACACTGACAGGAGGTGTTCATTACTTAGACCTGAAATGTTTTCAACACATAACATTCACAGACACGCACACCCACACCTTGTTCATACAAACCATTACCGAAACGTGCCACACTCACAAAAATCCGAAAAAAAAAGAGATTGTTCAAGAAATATATATGCAGTGCATTATCACGATTGAACATATTGACCGGTGTATATTCACTTTTTTTTTTCTTCAGCAAGACTACAGCAGCAGTAGCAGCAGCAGTAGTAGCAGCAGCACATAGGTATAGCAGCAGCAGTGGTTAGAAGCAGTTGAAGCTGAATGGAAGCAACAGCAGCAACAACAGCGGCAGCAAAAACCATGTATAAAGAAACGATTGTGAAGTCACAACTGTGCATTTTAATTTTTTTTTTTTTTACCAACCAGAGAATATGAATTTGACTGTATGTTATACGATTCAGTCAGAAGAAGTATGGATTGAGTTGAATGTTCAAACTCTCACATAGACGATGAAGAAAAAAAAAAGTGACTTCAAATATAGAAAGCACACAAAACATTAAAAAAAAAACCTCTTTCGTTATTTTTTTTTTTACAGACAAATTCTTGCTTCCAGTATTTGATATACATTAAATTGATGTTTATTGCTCAGGTTGGGGAACAGCTGAAGGGGAAAAAAAACCCCACTGAAACCAGGCCGCGGTCCAGGGGCCGCCTGCTGGTGGTACCAGGGGGGCAAAGTCCCCCGCAGGAAATTGAATTTTGCCAATTTTTAAGGCGTTTGGAGGCCTTTTCCTGGCTGATAATATGGGGTTTTGAAAGAAAGTTTTAACATAATTTGTGCCTTTTTGTGGTCTGAATGTATTATAATGTGTAACAGGTTTCAATACATTATTTTCCTTAAAGTACCATTGACTTTCTTATTTACAAACTTAAATTAATACTCACCACTGTGAAGAGCCCAGTGAGAAATGAGTTATAAAATTCAAAGCACCAGTCATGGTAAAAATAAATTTAAGTCCCAAGGAAAAAAAATTTATACTTCATAGATCACTCCATTCATAAATTTACTTTTTCCTTCTTTCCCTCACAGAATTGTAATGTTAACTTACAACATTTACAATACTGATTGCAACTAAAATGCTATTCATTTTCATGTGTGTTTCCAGGGGCTGAGGATGGTACTTTGCTCTTTGGGCTTAGCTGCATACACAGTACTGTCTATGACAATGTCAGTGTCTTGTGGAACACCACCATCTTCTTCCCCACACTGTTTTTCAGTTGCTGAAGTGGGCTGAGATTCAGACTTTCTCTCTGTCGTTTAGGGTTTGTGGAATGTACTATCTGGGAGTCAGCAGCTGTGTCTTGCAAGAGGCGTTTGTCTCCCTTGCTGTGGGTATCTCTATCTGTCTCCACTTCTTTCAGCAGTGCTGCTTTTTGTTTTTGCTTTTATTGTTGCTGGTTTCAGTTTTGGAGCACCCAAGTGGTCTTTTTTTCTGTTGGACTGTGATTCTGTTTGCCTCCTGTCTGTCTTTTCTGCCTTTCCATGCTGTTCTCATCAGGGTACACAATCTACCATCAACTGGTTCCCTTCTATGGGACTGGTTTTCGCAAATGTCTGCACCAGACCTGTTTACCATATATTTGTGTTTGGTGTATTTTTGTCAAAAAAAAATGGTGTACTCCTCCTCAAAATAGTGTACCAAGCGAACATATCCAAAACTGCGATTCAGTGACTTCCACAATACATCTGTATAATTTATTTATTGCAGATTTCACATTATTACTATCATTATCAGTACTATTGATTTAAGTTTAGCTCAGCTGACCATCCAGGGCCAACTCAAGACTGTGGTCATTTTTTTAACCTTCACTGCTAACAGCAACATGCAGAAAAAAAAAGAAAAAAGGAAAGCCAGCATTTGCACTGTGGGACAAACAGCGTCTGGAATCGACAGATCCAAGTAAGATTGTATTAGGCGAGGTCAATAGTTATTGTTTCCCACTTGTCTGGTAGGGAAACTGTTGAAAATACATTTGCCAGGATGGGTTATGTATTCAGAGAGAGAGAGAGAGAGAGAGAGAGAGAGAGAGCCTTTGTCACTGTATGTGTGAATGTGTTTCAGGCGTTCACATTGCCGGGGTGTGTGTGAGGGGTGGGGGAGGGAAAGAGGATGGCGAAGGGTCACAGTTCCAGAGGGAAGTTGTTCTATCTAAATGGAGGTTGCTTAGCAACTGGGCTTTCCACAGTGCCCTTTGATGTGTGACTGTCAGTCCCCTTAACAAAACTGGACTTTGACCTCCCCCCCATACCCCTTCCCACCCTCCCCACCCCACCCCACCCCACTCGGCCCCCATCCTTTCTGGCATCCGTAGTCTGACCATGTAACAGGGGGGGGGGGTGGGGGGGGGGGGTGGAGGGTAGGGAGAAGCAGGCATTACTTAGGAGGTGGTGCCTCTAGGAGGGAAGCAAGAGAAAGTGAATGAGAGGGAAGATTGCGTGAGAGGGGGTTGTGGGGTAGGGGGAAGGAATGAGAAAGGAAGGGATTGCGGAGGTTATGTTTGTAGTGACAAGTTTTAAGTTGATTCTGCAGAACGGCTGCTTCCTTTTTGATGAACCCATGCGAGGTGGAGAGAGTGAGAAGGAGAAAGAGACAGAAACAGAGAGAGAGAGAGTGAGACAAAGAGAGAGACAGACAGATCACGGTCAAAGTGCAGGAGGGGAAGGAGGGTGGTGAGGGGATAGAGCGGCAGTGATTTTGACAGCTCTGCCAGTGGAAGTGGAAGGATGAGGTGGAGGCGGGAGGAAGAGTGGGGGTGGGGAGGAGGAAGATGCGAGCTTGGCGGTGAAAGGGTTAATGCAAAAAAAAAAAAAGAAAAAAAAAGAAAAAGAAAAAAAAGAAGAAGCAATTGAAATAGGAATTAAGCTAGACCCTTATGTCTTCAGTTTCTTGTACCTACCTCCCTACACACACACACACACACACACACACACACACACACAAATACAGAGGCACGCACGTACGCATACACACAGCGGATTTGCGAATTGACTAACTCTCTCCATACGAACGGCGAAAGAGACGACGTTAGCAGCGTTTCATCCCAGTTACCATCATCAAAATATTGCAAGCGGAAGGCTCTTATATTGAAGTGGTGAATGTTGACAAAGAATACAACAATTCTGACGACGGAAGCTAAAGGTTGGGTCATTCAGACACCCACTGGACATCCGAGGGTCTGTGTAGAGGAGAAGAGAGGACTGGCCGTACTGAGTGAGTTAACCCTGAATTACACTATTAAAAAAAAAAGTCCGGACCTCTGTTGCTATTGATGTCGATCTGATAATCAGTGGCGTATCACATAATGATACTTATTCGTATTGTAATTACTATCATGTGACTGTTCAAAGCAATACAGATTGAACAAGTACTTAGGTTTTTCCCAACAAGTGTTTAAAAAAAAAAGTGAGAAAAAGGGGTTCGTGGGGGTTGGGAATGATATACACACCCATGAGCGTCTAAATTCCAAAGCAGCTTTACACAGACGGAAACTTTCTTTGCGCTAGCAAGCCAAATTAATTCGGAACACATGTCAAGCAGTAGTGTTAATCACCGGTACTTTTGAGCCGGAAACCAGTGGTTTTTAATTAAACTGTGCCTCTAGGTCAGGTCAGGGGCATAGCCCTTGCTACTGGTACCATGTAGCCCAGTACTACCTGTCGCATGTGAAGTCTCCCAACGACGGACCAGGCGGAGGAGGAAACCTTTCCCAACGGCTGTGAAGGCGGAAGAGGATGACCAAAGGGCAGTGGGAGCTCTTATCCTTGGCTGGAAGTCCCCCTAGGAGACGAAGCTCCGAAGAAGAAACCTGCACCTGCCGAGGCCGTCCTACACGTGGCAGTAACTGCACCTGTGGGACTGTGAGCGTCGGTAGGCGAGAGAGTGGGGAAGGGACTGCACAACTCCTCCTCACTAAAAAGAAGTCACCTGTGCTGGTCAGGCCTGTGGGAAGTGCTGTGCATCCGGAATCGGCCTCTTCTCCTATATGAGGACACACACCGACAGATAAGCCTGCCTGCCTACTCATCCGTCGGACCGACGGGAGACTCCATGAAGGCATGAAGGCCTCTAGGACGACGATGGAGCGATGATGGGAGAGCGAAGACGGCTCTCTGGAGTCAGAAAGGCGTGGCCCTGCGGGACAGGCGCAATAACCGAGTAGTTAAAGCAAAGCGTTGGACTGAAGGTCCCGGGTTCGAATCTCTGTAACGGCGCCTGGTGTATAAAGAATGGAGATTTTTTCCCATTAACCAAGTCCACAAATCTGCAGACTTGCTTGTGTCTGAACCCCCTGCATGTGCATACGCATGCAAAAGATCAAATATGTACATTGAAGATTTTGTAATCCATGTCTGCGTTCGGTGGGTTATGGAAACTAGAGCACACCCAGCATGCACATCCCCGAAAACGGAGTATGGCTGTCTACATGGCGGGGTAAATAAACAAAAGGTCATACACGTAAAATGTTACATGTCTGTATGAGTGTGTTGTGTATACGTGCCTGATTGAATGACACAGTCTGATTGAATGACACAGGAAACGAATGAAGAGCGCCCAATGTCAGCAGTCAGTCGACTCTACCCAGGTGGGCAGCCTGTTGTGCAAATGACCCCAAGTTTGTAAAGCGCTTAGAGCTTGGTCTCTGACCGAGGATAGGCGCTATATAAATATCCATATCACTCAATTATTGTTCAAGCTACCAGGCAACTACAGGAAGCCGCCAGGTCACTCAGGGACCGAAAACCGCTTTAAATCACTCAGTACGGCCAGTCCTCTCTTCTCCTCTACAAAGACCCCTCGGATGTCCAGTGGGTGTCTGAATGACCCAACCTTTAGCTTCCGTCGTCAGAATTGTGGTATCCTTCACGACTTCAGTATAAGAGCCTTCCGCTTGCAATATTTTGATGATGGTAATTGGGGTGAAACGCTGTTAACGTCGTCTCTTTCGCCGTTCGTATGGAAAGAGTTAAATCAGACTAGAAAGGCGAGAAAACGAGAATCGGTGGACGGTCATACAGTACTGGACACGCACTCTGATGACCACCATCAGAGAGCAAGATTTCAGCAGAACTTTACATGATGTGAACTTGTTCTCCCCAATAAAACTGTTATTGACCATTTGAAACGAATGCATTAATGATATTTTCATTGTTATCTGTTGTTCATATTCATGGTTCTGAAAAAAAAGACTGGCCTTTGGATCTTTTAAACAGCATGCACAATCACCACAATGATAATGATGAATAGCAGTAGCAGGTAGCAGCACTTGTATTTATGTAATATAGCATCAGCAGTAGTAAAAGAAAGTAACAGCGGTTGTAGTAGAAGTAGAAATTTAAAGCTGCAAAAGCAGCCCTTGCCCCGAAGACAGTTTGAAACAAAATATTTTATTTTACTTTTTTTTTTTGTGTTCAAATCGATCGTATAGATTTTTTTGTATATGTTTTTTTTTTTGTATGCAAAGCTGAGAACAATTGTTTCAGTCTCAACTAATCAGCATGGAGGATCAGACAGCGAAGCAGTTAAAGCAACCAAGTTGTTGCGCGACCTGCAGTTGTATACAGACTGATACTTATTCTATTGCGCTTCACGGTGTGAACAGACTATGCTCCATAAGGAACAGCGGTGGTAGCAACAGCAGAATTAGACTACTGAGAGTAGAAGTAATATTGAATCAACTTAAATGCTGAACATGTCTTTTTTTTAAATAGATTTTTTTTAAAAACATACTAGCCATTGCTCCTTTATGGAAACATTCAATGATATAAAACCGGCCTTTTTTTCAGCTGATTATTTTTGTTACTGCTTTTTGCCTCCTTAATTGATTATTTCGTTATTTCCATTTTGGAGTTTGAAGTGAACTTTGACATCGACCAATGGTTTATTTATGTGTTTGTTTTATGGAAAAAACATACTGAAAGTTTTGAATTTAAAACTGCTTATGTGCTGTCTTCATCACAATCACACACACACACACACACACACACACACGAAATAGAACAAAATGCAATTATACAACAGACGTGAAATAATTCATGCTGAACACATAAACAAAGAAAAAAAAACAAAGATGTGCTGAAAAGTAAAACATTAATCTTCAGCTCGCATTGTCAGAGCCCCTGACAGGAGTTCCAAGTCCGTGTAATACTCCTCCTTCGGAGCCAATCAGGAGAGCGGACAGGGACAATAATCCCCCAAGCCATTCCCCTCCCCCCTACCCCCCTCGCCCCCCCCCCACCCCCCTCCCCGCCCCTTCTGCTGGTGAACAAGGATATAAAGCTTAAGGAACAAAACACACATGAATAGAAAAGAGGCGACGGGGCAAAAGCGCGAGTGGTAAAGCCTCTTGCCCCCACATCCAGGGACTGATGACACGTAGTCCACGGCCTCACCCAGTAGCAATTTCCTGTCTCCACTTTCACGAATGTGACTTCGTGATTCTCAGACGTTCTTGCACCAATTACTCCTTCACCTCATGAATATTAATGACCAGTGTTAGTCGAGGCTCTGCGTGTCTGTACCTGCTCATCAAGAACGGTTTACGGAGAGCCGTCAGGCCGTTGGATCAAAACCATTATCGCTGTCTGCGTACGTGGAAAGGTAATCCGTGCAAAAAAAGGGAGAGAGAGAGAGAGAGAGAGAGAGAGCTGTCATTGCTGGGGTGCTTTGGAGAAAACAATGCGCCAAAATAGGAATGGTTGGTTAATACGTCTGCGATACAGAACATTGGCGCTGGCAGGATTTTCAGATCTTTGGTAACATCCTCGCTCGAGGCGTTTCGTAGTGTTCTGATTTAATCCTGAGGTGCCTTGCCTTGCCTTGTCTTGCCTTGCCTTGCCTTCTCTGCCCTTGCCTTGCCCTGCCCTACCCTGCCTTGCCTTGGTCCCTTAGCCCCTGAGGTGCAAACGTCAAAATAACTGGAACTGTCCAGACGTGGTGGCGTCTTTTACTGCCAGACGACGGGCGCAATAGCCGAGTGGTCAAAGCGCTGGACTTGCAATCTGAGGGTCCTGGGATCGAGTCTCGGTAACGGCGCCTGGTGGGTAAAGGGTGGAGATTCTCCCGATCTCCCAGGTCAACATAGGTGCAGACCTGCTTGTGCCTGAACCCCCTTCGTGTGTATACGCAAGCAGAAGATCAAATACGCACAACAAAGATCCTGTAATCCATGTCAGCGTTCGCTGGGTTATGGAAACAAAAACATACCCAGCATGCACCCCCCCGAAAAACGGTGTATGGCTGCCCACATGGCGGGGTAAAAACGGCCATACAGGTAAAAGCCCACTCGTGTTCATACGAGTGAACGCGGGAGTTGCAGCCCAGGGATGAAGAAGAAGAAGAAGAAGAGACTGCCAGACACAGGGGACTGGATGTCCGGGCATGAACAGCACACACAATCACCGCCAGCTCTGCCGCCGGCCGAAGAGAATGCGGTGGAAGGCCCTGCGAAAGTCCCTGTTGAAGACGGTGTAGATGATGGGGTTGAGCGCAGAGTTGCAGTAGCCGATCCAGAAGAAGACGGTGAAGACCATCATGGGGATGCAGCCCACGCAGAAGGCGGACACCACGTAGAGGAGGAAGAAGGGCAGCCAGCAGAGAATGAAGGCCGCCATCACCAGGCCCAGCACCAACGTGGCGCGACGCTCTCGCGCTTTGGCCAGTTTACGTTTATGCCGCTCGGCGGACGAAAAGTCCTCTCCCCGCCCCACTTTCTTCGGCCCCTTCTTCTTGCGGCTGGCTCCTGGCTGGCCGTTGTTCTGATGCAGCCACTGCTTCCTCAGGCTGCCGAAGAGCCCGCCGTCCCCCTCCCCTTTGGACAGGGCGGCTTTCCTGGCGTGGCCGTTGTGCTGGGGCTCCAGGATGATGAAGTGATGAAGGGTTCCGTTGTCCTGACGCACCACCGACTCCCTCATCGTCACGTGCTCACTGCCGTTGATCGGGGACACCCCTTTCCGCGAGGGGACGGACTCTGTGGGGGGAGAACGAGCGTTGCAGGATAGAGGAGTAGTAGGAGGAGGAGGAGGGGAACTTGGCTGCACGAATGTCAGGTCCACAGAAGAGTCCGTGTCAGTGGTGGTGGTGGTGGGAATGTTGTCCACACAGGAACGACTACGTTCCACGCGGTTGAGGGCGGGACCAGTGAAGGTCTCACAGGAGTCCGAGTCCGTGGAGACGATCAGCCTGGTCAGCTCGTTGCTGACCACCGTCCGGCAAGGCAAGGAGGTGGAGCGGGACCGGAAGCCAGGGTCCAGCTGAGGACTGTGGGTGTTCCGGGGGACGAGGGACGTCAGAGAATCGTCTGCCGTCTCCTTGGTGCTGCACGGGCACCGCGACACTGGCGTCCCGCTGTCTGCGTTCTCTCTGCCCGGTGCCCGGACAGGGTTTTGTGCCTGTCACAACAAAGCAACACCGGTGAGAAGAAAGACGCGAAATGCCATGTGTCTCTATCACGTGCATCACGTGCATTCGCAGACACGCGACAGACTGATAACGCTCTTGTATGCTAAGACGCGTGGTGTGTGTGTGCACACTTGCACGCTACCTTGAAATCTCCGGGGAAACAAAAGTATAACGCACATATGTACGCGCGCGCGCACACACACGCGAACACACACGCACACACGCGCGCGCGCACACACACACACGCACACACATTCTCTCTCTCTCACATATACATTCAGACACAAGCCGCCCAGATCAGACGAGTTTCCTGGTTAATAAATAGCTGCACGTTTTGATGATACTTAATACAAAAAGCTATTATTTCATAATGATTTAACTCAACGAGTCAGCTGTCGAGACGAGAGGAATTTATTTCAAAGAAATACTAAAGAGATAGAAGAAGAAAGGCAGGATACTTTGGGATTTTACATAGTATACACCAGTGACGAAAACTGTGTTTTGATAACATCCACTGAAAGGTACATTCAAATCATTATTCAAGAAAAACAGTATAAAAGTATTATTATGGAACATTACTTAAAAAAACAAAACAGAACAAGTCATTTTTCTCTCTCCTCTCTTTCTCTCCCTAACACACACAGACACACACACACGCACACACACACACGCGCGCGCGCGCAAAACCACACAACGTCTGATGGAAGTGCAAGGATTCCTGGAAACCGTTCCATGAGTAAAACATTACGCGTTTTATATAAAGACTCTTTTGACAATAACATATCACCATACTTTTGTGAGAACTTAATTTTCACATAAAAAAAACCGTTTTAGCACAAACAGTACCCCACCCACCTTCTGGAAGTTATATATGCTGGAAATTTCCTCATTTCTACCGCTCTCTTTGTTTCTGGCTTTTCCCTTTTCTTCATTTGTCATTTTCTGCCTTGCTGTTAAATTCACTTACACTTTTCTAGAAAGACTATCATTTTTTTTTGTTTTTTGGTATCTGTCTGGACTTGGTAACTGGACACTCTAACCATAGTTTATTCTTTATTCTTTCTTCTTCTTTTTTTGCGCCAAGTATATGAGGTGCAAGTTGGCAATATTTTCGTATGCTTAAAAAAAAAAATTATACACAATTTTGTGTTTTGTTCTTGATAATATTAATGTTCAGATAATTTTTTTTGTTTTGTTAATCATTCGGCGAAAAACTGACGGAATGGTCAATTTCAGAGGCATGCCATTGTTTCATGTGCAGGAATGTGACTGTACTTTTTCATGCTCAACGGGATCGATTTTCACGGCATTTCAAAGATCAGTGAGATAAGCTTGCAACCCCCTCCCCGCCACTAAAAAAACCCCAACAACAACAACCCCCCTCTCCCCCCCCCCCCCTCCAAAAAAAAGGCAAACAAAACAACAACAAGAAACAAGCAAAAAAATCACACGCACACACACACACTCACATACACACATAGAAACACACACACACACACACACACACACACACACACACACACACACACACACACAGAACACTGGAACAATTTCAGCCCAGATATGGCTTTGTGTGTAGGCTGTACTTCAAGCAAGAAAGAAAAAATAATAGAAAAGCATGCAAAAACAGCAAAAAAACCAAACACACACACGAAAAACAAAACAACTGAAAACAAAACAAAAAACCCCAGGAACTTGTAGAAACTGTTTGATGGCAAATGTATGTATTTTTGTTCTAAACCCATGTTTTCACAAAGGTCGCAAATTTCACCACCATATGTAAACGTTGGCTTAATCTGTGCGTCAGAAAGTTTCCAGAGTGTGCATGAATCAAGTGAATTCAGTTTCTGCAAAGAGCTCAGAATTTCTACGACCCCCTTTCTTTCCGTTCCTACATGATTCTGAGATTATACTTTTAAAACTCAACTTCTTTGTAAATAGTATGCCCGAATATTTAAAAGTATGTTAGTTTTAAAATCTGTAGACCCATAATTCCATTTATTTCGTGCCAAGAGAGATGACTACCTTTTCTAAATAATACCAGTTTTATTTTGATTTTTTAAATTTTGATATTAGTTTTGTCACGATTTACAGTTATCTTCGGTCTGCTTCTCGTTTCAGCACGTTTAATTGAAATTCCACAGCTGTGCTGGACAAGAGCATTATATCATCTGTAAATGAGAAACATTTCAACCGCCCAATGAATAATTAATTTTGAATACCGTGTTCTTCTTTTTTTTTGTTATCTTTAATGCCAGTTCATTAATAAAAAAAAACCCGAAAAGATTAGTGGGCACAATAAGCATCCCTGTTTCACTCCTACTGGACAGTCAAAAAACTTCTGAACACACAATTATATCACACACGCACACGATGACTGAATTATACACACCACAAAGAGACATATACATCTTACTATCCACTCTACCTCTTCGCAAAATATTCCACAACATATTTCTGTTCATAGAGTCGAAGCCTTCTAAAGAGATAGAGAGGGAGGGAGGGACGGAGGGAGAGAGAGAAAGAGAGAGAGAGAGAGAGGGAGAGAGAGAGAGAGAGAAGAGAGAGGCAGACTTGCAGACATAGACACAGAGAGATGCATGCATCGAAGTAAGAGAAAGATATATTGTAAGCAGAGATCGGTACAGAAGTAAATGGAGTAGTTCATAATGTCAAACGATATATCCCTCCCATTTTTTTTTCTTTTTCTAAATTCCATCTTCACGTTTACAATTTTCAAACAGCATCTCACAAAATCATCTCATTAGTGAAACTATACCACATTAATACATATTCAGTCCGAGATAATGTTCAAAGATGGGTTTATATATATATATATATATATATATATATATATATATTAGACACGAACCCGAAGTTTTCGTTAAGGGCGACAAATTTCGCATTCGTGACAATTTTAGGAACCAGTTCTGGAAAACAACAACAACAACTGCCGTCGGCGACGAAACTGGCAGGCGACAATTTCTGTCGTAATGTTAACACGTTAACACGTGAATGCAATTTTTGTTGTCACCGGCTGTGCACCAGCATTCTCGCATACTGTCAGATTATGTGCTGACACGACACGCGTAATGCAGTAAACAGACAGACGTACAAACATTGACACAGACAAATATTGACAGGGACAAGGTCCTTAGGGACCACGCGGCACTCACAAAGACAGGCAGACAGACACACACACAGAAACGGGGAGGTGTGTCATAATCTGGTTTGTCTGGCTCTGACCCGGAAGACAGCGTGGTGAGGTGCAATTGACGATCAACACTGTGCCCTGTTTACTCCACTGACTGTATGGCATCGTCAGTTTCAGATGGACCAACCGATCGATGGACGGTCAAACGAATACGGACATCATTATCATCACGAAGAGAGGAACTCTCTCTCTCTCTCTCTCTCTCTCTCTCTCTCTCTCTCTCTCATATTATCATATCTATATACATTTTTGTCATTGCATTATGATTATGTACCTGTAAATGTTTACTATGCATTTGAGTGTATTTGAATGTCATGTATGTACTTCTATAGCTATAATCTTTTGATATCCTGAGTATTTTGATTTCATTTATCTTTGCCCTGAGGGCTGGATGTAAAAAAGCATGTGCATGCTTATTCCACTTCCCTCATTAAAAATAGCTCGTTCGTTCGTTCGTTCGTTCTCTCTGTCTATCTTCTTCTTCTTCTTTTTTTTTTTTATTTTATCCCTCTATCTCTGTTTGTCTATCTGTCTGTATGTTTCTCTCTTTGTCTCTCTCTCCTTCTTTTCATTCCTCTATCTCTGTTTATCTCTCTGTCTGTTTCTCTCTCTGTTTCTCTCTCTCTCTCTCTTCCCCCCTTCTCTCTATCTGTGTGGAAAATGTCCATTTAATGCACTAAACAAAGAACAATGGCTGGAACACTTTCTTGGCGTATTTGATGACGATAACAATTAAACCTGGATGATGCTGTAGAAAATAATGTTGATCAGGATGGAACTTATGCTGCAACACAAACTTTAAAGACTTGTTAACCACCAGGACCAGATGCTAACATTGGCGAACCTTTCAGATCATCTGTTTTGATTAATGTACTGTATCTAAAAAAAAAATCATGTGCGGTGATATCACCAAGTCAGACAATTACCGGGGAATATCATTGTTAAACATTCGGAGTAAACTGTAGATTATCATACTCAGTAGCTGTTTAAAGAAATGGATAGAAACAGGTAAGTTAATTGGTGAGAACCAAGCAATCAGTTTATCACATTTCCTCGCCATTTATTTTCCCAAAATAAAGACAGCTTGTGTACCATATAATGTACACTGCCTTCATTAACTTCCGAAAGGCTTTTTGAATCCATTGACAAAATGTATTGTGGAAAACAAAAATGTGACTTAAGGTGCTAATAGAATTTACCAATCGATAAATGGATTGTACAATACTGTAAAATCTAAAGCCAGGACACAGAATCCTTTACGTGTCCAAAGGGAGAGAAACAAAGCGAAGAGTTATTGTGACAGACAGCGATTCTTGACACAATCGAGATATCATAACGGTGTTT